>NC_065564.1:832788-970709 GCF_022605725.1 Anthonomus grandis grandis | reverse complement strand
ACACATCTCGTGAGAGTTCCTGTTATAACCCGGTGTTTTCGTAATCTAGGTGACCCAAATAACACGCTGGTATACTTAGTTTGATTTCGAAAAAAATCAATTTTTGGTGAAAAAATTCGATACGGGGGGGTATACCCGAAAAAATGAAAAAGTCCAAACTTTGAAGGTCGATATCTCGGCTTCTATGGGAGCTATCGGGAAAATTCCAACGGTTTTGTCTTAGTTTCGTCATTTTAAATCCAACGAGACCATCCCCAAGGTCGTAGCTCTTCTAATAGCTGAGATATGGCATTTTTGATGCCCATTTTTGGCCTCAAAAACGGACGTCGAAAACCGACTTTTTCAGGATTTTCAAAGTGCTCTCATTCCCTTAGTTCTGCTCGGATCCTGTTATAACCCGGTGTTTTCGTAATCTAGGTGACCCAAATAACACGCTGGTATACTTAGTTTGATTTCGAAAAAAATCAATTTTTGGTGAAAAAATTCGATACGGGGGGGTATACCCGAAAAATGAAAAAGTCCAAACTTTGAAGGTCGATATCTCGGCTTCCATGGGAGCTATCGAGAAAATTCCAACGGTTTTGTCTTAGTTTCGTCATTTTGAATCCAACGAGACCATTCCCAAGGTCGTAGCTCTTCTAATAGCTGAGATATGGCATTTTTGATGCCCATTTTTGGCCTCAAAAACGGACGTCGAAAACCGACTTTTTCAGGATTTTCAAAGTGCTCTCATTCCCTTAGTTCTGCTCGGATCCTGTTATAACCCGGTGTTTTCGTAATCTAGGTGACCCAAATAACACGCTGGTATACTTAGTTTGATTTCGAAAAAAATCAATTTTTGGTGAAAAAATTCGATACGGGGGGGTATACCCGAAAAATGAAAAAGTCCAAACTTTGAAGGTCGATATCTCGGCTTCTATGGGAGCTATCGGGAAAATTCCAACGGTTTTGTCTTAGTTTCGTCATTTTGAATCCAACGAGACCATCCCCAAGGTCGTAGCTCTTCTAATAGCTGAGATATGGCATTTTTGATGCCCATTTTTGGCCTCAAAAACGGACGTCGAAAACCGACTTTTTCAGGATTTTCAAAGTGCTCTCATTCCCTTAGTTCTGCTCGGATCCTGTTATAACCCGGTGTTTTCGTAATCTAGGTGACCCAAATAACACGCTGGTATATTTAGTTTGATTTCGAAAAAATTCAATTTTTGTTGAAAAAATTCGATACGGGGGGGGTATACCCGAAAAATGAAAAAGTCCAAACTTTGAAGGTCGATATCTCGGCTTCTATGGGAGCTATCGGGAAAATTCCAACGGTTTTGTCTTAGTTTCGTCATTTTGAATCCAACGAGACCATCCCCAAGGTCGTAGCTCTTCTAATAGCTGAGATATGGCATTTTTGATGCCCATTTTTGGCCTCAAAAACGGACGTCGAAAACCGACTTTTTCAGGATTTTCAAAGTGCTCTTATTCCCTTAGTTCTGCTCGGATCCTGTTATAACCCGGTGTTTTCGTAATCTAGGTGACCCAAATAACACGCTAGTATACTTAGTTTGATTTCGAAAAAATTCAATTTTTGGTGAAAAAATTCGATACTTGGGGTATACCCGAAAAATGAAAAAGTCCAAACTTTGAAGGTCGATATCTCGGCTTCTATGGGAGCTATCGGGAAAATTCCAACGGTTTTGTCTTAGTTTCGTCATTTTAAATCCAACGAGACCATCCCCAAGGTCGTAGCTCTTCTAATAGCTGAGATATGGCATTTTTGATGCCCATTTTTGGCCTCAAAAACGGACGTCGATAGAAACCGACTTTTTCAGGATTTTCAAAGTGCTCTCATTCCCTTAGTTCTGCTCGGATCCTGTTATAACCCGGTGTTTTCGTAATCTAGGTGACCCAAATAACACGCTGGTATACTTAGTTTGATTTCGAAAAAAATCAATTTTTGGTGAAAAAATTCGATACGGGGGGGTATACCCGAAAAATGAAAAAGTCCAAACTTTGAAGGTCGATATCTCGGCTTCCATGGGAGCTATCGAGAAAATTCCAACGGTTTTGTCTTAGTTTCGTCATTTTGAATCCAACGAGACCATTCCCAAGGTCGTAGCTCTTCTAATAGCTGAGATATGGCATTTTTGATGCCCATTTTTGGCCTCAAAAACGGACGTCGAAAACCGACTTTTTCAGGATTTTCAAAGTGCTCTCATTCCCTTAGTTCTGCTCGGATCCTGTTATAACCCGGTGTTTTCGTAATCTAGGTGACCCAAATAACACGCTGGTATACTTAGTTTGATTTCGAAAAAAATCAATTTTTGGTGAAAAAATTCGATACGGGGGGGTATACCCGAAAAATGAAAAAGTCCAAACTTTGAAGGTCGATATCTCGGCTTCTATGGGAGCTATCGGGAAAATTCCAACGGTTTTGTCTTAGTTTCGTCATTTTGAATCCAACGAGACCATCCCCAAGGTCGTAGCTCTTCTAATAGCTGAGATATGGCATTTTTGATGCCCATTTTTGGCCTCAAAAACGGACGTCGAAAACCGACTTTTTCAGGATTTTCAAAGTGCTCTTATTCCCTTAGTTCTGCTCGGATCCTGTTATAACCCGGTGTTTTCGTAATCTAGGTGACCCAAATAACACGCTGGTATACTTAGTTTGATTTCGAAAAAAATCAATTTTTGGTGAAAAAATTCGATACGGGGGGGGTATACCCGAAAAATGAAAAAGTCCAAACTTTGAAGGTCGATATCTCGGCTTCTATGGGAGCTATCGGGAAAATTCCAACGGTTTTGTCTTAGTTTCGTCATTTTGAATCCAACGAGACCATCCCCAAGGTCGTAGCTCTTCTAATAGCTGAGATATGGCATTTTTGATGCCCATTTTTGGCCTCAAAAACGGACGTCGAAAACCGACTTTTTCAGGATTTTCAAAGTGCTCTCATTCCCTTAGTTCTGCTCGGATCCTGTTATAACCCGGTGTTTTCGTAATCTAGGTGACCCAAATAACACGCTGGTATACTTAGTTTGATTTCGAAAAAATTCAATTTTATGTGAAAAAATTCGATACGGGGGGGTATACCCGAAAAATAAAAAAGTCCAAACTTTGAAGGTCGATATCTCGGCTTCTATGGGAGCTATCGGGAAAATTCCAACGGTTTTGTCTTAGTTTCGTCATTTTGAATCCAACGAGACCATCCCCAAGGTCGTAGCTCTTCTAATAGCTGAGATATGGCATTTTTGATGCCCATTTTTGGCCTCAAAAACGGACGTCGAAAACCGACTTTTTCAGGATTTTCAAAGTGCTCTCATTCCCTTAGTTCTGCTCGGATCCTGTTATAACCCGGTGTTTTCGTAATCTAGGTGACCCAAATAACACGCTGGTATATTTAGTTTGATTTCGAAAAAATTCAATTTTTGTTGAAAAAATTCGATACGGGGGGGTATACCCGAAAAATGAAAAAGTCCAAACTTTGAAGGTCGATATCTCGGCTTCTATGGGAGCTATCGGGAAAATTCCAACGGTTTTGTCTTAGTTTCGTCATTTTGAATCCAACGAGACCATCCCCAAGGTCGTAGCTCTTCTAATAGCTGAGATATGGCATTTTTGATGCCCATTTTTGGCCTCAAAAACGGACGTCGAAAACCGACTTTTTCAGGATTTTCAAAGTGCTCTCATTCCCTTAGTTCTGCTCGGATCCTGTTATAACCCGGTGTTTTCGTAATCTAGGTGACCCAAATAACACGCTGGTATACTTAGTTTGATTTCGAAAAAAATCAATTTTTGGTGAAAAAATTCGATACGGGGGGGTATACCCGAAAAATGAAAAAGTCCAAACTTTGAAGGTCGATATCTCGGCTTCTATGGGAGCTATCGAGAAAATTCCAACAGTTTTGTCTTAGTTTCGTCATTTTGAATCCACCGAGACCATCCCCAAGGTCGTAGCTCTTCTAATAGCTGAGATATGGCATTTTTGATGCCCATTTTTGGCCTCAAAAACGGACGTCGAAAACCGACTTTTTCAGGATTTTCAAAGTGCTCTCATTCCCTTAGTTCTGCTCGGATCCTGTTATAACCCGGTGTTTTCGTAATCTAGGTGACCCAAATACGACGCTGGTATACTTAGTTTGATTTCGAAAAAATTCAATTTTTGGTGAAAAAATTCGATACGGGGGGGTATACCCGAAAAATGAAAAAGTCCAAACTTTGAAGGTCGATATCTTGGCTTCTATGGGAGCTATCGGGAAAATTCCAACGGTTTTGTCTTAGTTTCGTCATTTTGAATCCAACGAGACCATCCCCAAGGTCGTAGCTCTTCTAATAGCTGAGATATGGCATTTTTGATGCCCATTTTTGGCCTCAAAAACGGACGTCGAAAACCGACTTTTTCAGGATTTTCAAAGTGCTCTCATTCCCTTAGTTCTGCTCGGATCCTGTTATAACCCGGTGTTTTCGTAATCTAGGTGACCCAAATAACACGCTGGTATACTTAGTTTGATTTCGAAAAAAATCAATTTTTGGTGAAAAAATTCGATACGGGGGGGTATACCCGAAAAATGAAAAAGTCCAAACTTTGAAGGTCGATATCTCGGCTTCTATGGGAGCTATCGGGAAAATTCCAACGGTTTTGTCTTAGTTTCGTCATTTTGAATCCAACGAGACCATCCCCAAGGTCGTAGCTCTTCTAATAGCTGAGATATGGCATTTTTGATGCCCATTTTTGGCCTCAAAAACGGACGTCGAAAACCGACTTTTTCAGGATTTTCAAAGTGCTCTCATTCCCTTAGTTCTGCTCGGATCCTGTTATAACCCGGTGTTTTCGTAATCTAGGTGACCCAAATAACACGCTGGTATACTTAGTTTGATTTCGAAAAAAATCAATTTTTGGTGAAAAAATTCGATACGGGGGGGTATACCCGAAAAATGAAAAAGTCCAAACTTTGAAGGTCGATATCTCGGCTTCTATGGGAGCTATCGGGAAAATTCCAACGGTTTTGTCTTAGTTTCTTAATTTTGAATCCAACGAGACCATCCCCAAGGTCGTAGCTCTTCTAATAGCTGAGATAAGGCATTTTTGATGCCCATTTTTGGCCTCAAAAACGGACGTCGAAAACCGACTTTTTCAGGATTTTCAAAGTGCTCTCATTCCCTTAGTTCTGCTCGGATCCTGTTATAACCCGGTGTTTTCGTAATCTAGGTGACCCAAATAACACGCTGGTATACTTAGTTTGATTTCGAAAAAATTCAATTTTTGGTGAAAAAATTCGATACGGGGGGGTATACCCGAAAAATGAAAAAGTCCAAACTTTGAAGGTCGATATCTCGGCTTCTATGGGAGCTATCGGGAAAATTCCAACGGTTTTGTCTTAGTTTCGTCATTTTAAATCCAACGAGACCATCCCCAAGGTCGTAGCTCTTCTAATAGCTGAGATATGGCATTTTTGATGCCCATTTTTGGCCTCAAAAACGGACGTCGAAAACCGACTTTTTCAGGATTTTCAAAGTGCTCTCATTCCCTTAGTTCTGCTCGGATCCTGTTATAACCCGGTGTTTTCGTAATCTAGGTGACCCAAATAACACGCTGGTATACTTAGTTTGATTTCGAAAAAAATCAATTTTTGGTGAAAAAATTCGATACGGGGGGGTATACCCGAAAAATGAAAAAGTCCAAACTTTGAAGGTCGATATCTCGGCTTCCATGGGAGCTATCGAGAAAATTCCAACGGTTTTGTCTTAGTTTCGTCATTTTGAATCCAACGAGACCATTCCCAAGGTCGTAGCTCTTCTAATAGCTGAGATATGGCATTTTTGATGCCCATTTTTGGCCTCAAAAACGGACGTCGAAAACCGACTTTTTCAGGATTTTCAAAGTGCTCTCATTCCCTTAGTTCTGCTCGGATCCTGTTATAACCCGGTGTTTTCGTAATCTAGGTGACCCAAATAACACGCTGGTATACTTAGTTTGATTTCGAAAAAATTCAATTTTTGGTGAAAAAATTCGATACGGGGGGGTATACCCGAAAAATGAAAAAGTCCAAACTTTGAAGGTCGATATCTCGGCTTCTATGGGAGCTATCGGGAAAATTCCAACGGTTTTGTCTTAGTTTCGTCATTTTGAATCCAACGAGACCATCCCCAAGGTCGTAGCTCTTCTAATAGCTGAGATATGGCATTTTTGATGCCCATTTTTGGCCTCAAAAACGGACGTCGAAAACCGACTTTTTCAGGATTTTCAAAGTGCTCTCATTCCCTTAGTTCTGCTCGGATCCTGTTATAACCCGGTGTTTTCGTAATCTAGGTGACCCAAATAACACGCTGGTATATTTAGTTTGATTTCGAAAAAATTCAATTTTTGTTGAAAAAATTCGATACGGGGGGGTATACCCGAAAAATGAAAAAGTCCAAACTTTGAAGGTCGATATCTCGGCTTCTATGGGAGCTATCGGGAAAATTCCAACGGTTTTGTCTTAGTTTCGTCATTTTGAATCCAACGAGACCATCCCCAAGGTCGTAGCTCTTCTAATAGCTGAGATATGGCATTTTTGATGCCCATTTTTGGCCTCAAAAACGGACGTCGAAAACCGACTTTTTCAGGATTTTCAAAGTGCTCTCATTCCCTTAGTTCTGCTCGGATCCTGTTATAACCCGGTGTTTTCGTAATCTAGGTGACCCAAATAACACGCTGGTATACTTAGTTTGATTTCGAAAAAATTCAATTTTTGGTGAAAAAATTCGATACGGGGGGGTATACCCGAAAAATGAAAAAGTCCAAACTTTGAAGGTCGATATCTCGGCTTCTATGGGAGCTATCGGGAAAATTCCAACGGTTTTGTCTTAGTTTCGTCATTTTAAATCCAACGAGACCATCCCCAAGGTCGTAGCTCTTCTAATAGCTGAGATATGGCATTTTTGATGCCCATTTTTGGCCTCAAAAACGGACGTCGAAAACCGACTTTTTCAGGATTTTCAAAGTGCTCTCATTCCCTTAGTTCTGCTCGGATCCTGTTATAACCCGGTGTTTTCGTAATCTAGGTGACCCAAATAACACGCTGGTATACTTAGTTTGATTTCGAAAAAAATCAATTTTTGGTGAAAAAATTCGATACGGGGGGGGTATACCCGAAAAATGAAAAAGTCCAAACTTTGAAGGTCGATATCTCGGCTTCTATGGGAGCTATCGGGAAAATTCCAACGGTTTTGTCTTAGTTTCGTCATTTTGAATCCAACGAGACCATCCCCAAGGTCGTAGCTCTTCTAATAGCTGAGATATGGCATTTTTGATGCCCATTTTTGGCCTCAAAAACGGACGTCGAAAACCGACTTTTTCAGGATTTTCAAAGTGCTCTCATTCCCTTAGTTCTGCTCGGATCCTGTTATAACCCGGTGTTTTCGTAATCTAGGTGACCCAAATAACACGCTGGTATATTTAGTTTGATTTCGAAAAAATTCAATTTTTGGTGAAAAAATTCGATACGGGGGGGTATACCCGAAAAATGAAAAAGTCCAAACTTTGAAGGTCGATATCTCGGCTTCTATGGGAGCTATCGGGAAAATTCCAACGGTTTTGTCTTAGTTTCGTCATTTTAAATCCAACGAGACCATCCCCAAGGTCGTAGCTCTTCTAATAGCTGAGATATGGCATTTTTGATGCCCATTTTTGGCCTCAAAAACGGACGTCGAAAACCGACTTTTTCAGGATTTTCAAAGTGCTCTCATTCCCTTAGTTCTGCTCGGATCCTGTTATAACCCGGTGTTTTCGTAATCTAGGTGACCCAAATAACACGCTGGTATACTTAGTTTGATTTCGAAAAAATTCAATTTTTGGTGAAAAAATTCGATACGGGGGGGTATACCCGAAAAATGAAAAAGTCCAAACTTTGAAGGTCGATATCTCGGCTTCTATGGGAGCTATCGGGAAAATTCCAACGGTTTTGTCTTAGTTTCGTCATTTTGAATCCAACGAGACCATCCCCAAGGTCGTAGCTCTTCTAATAGCCGAGATATGGCATTTTTGATGCCCATTTTTGGCCTCAAAAACGGACGTCGAAAACCGACTTTTTCAGGATTTTCAAAGTGCTCTCATTCCCTTAGTTCTGCTCGGATCCTGTTATAACCCGGTGTTTTCGTAATCTAGGTGACCCAAATAACACGCTGGTATACTTAGTTTGATTTCGAAAAAAATCAATTTTTGGTGAAAAAATTCGATACGGGGGGGTATACCCGAAAAATGAAAAAGTCCAAACTTTGAAGGTCGATATCTCGGCTTCTATGGGAGCTATCGGGAAAATTCCAACGGTTTTGTCTTAGTTTCGTCATTTTGAATCCAACGAGACCATCCCCAAGGTCGTAGCTCTTCTAATAGCTGAGATATGGCATTTTTGATGCCCATTTTTGGCCTCAAAAACGGACGTCGAAAACCGACTTTTTCAGGATTTTCAAAGTGCTCTTATTCCCTTAGTTCTGCTCGGATCCTGTTATAACCCGGTGTTTTCGTAATCTAGGTGACCCAAATAACACGCTGGTATACTTAGTTTGATTTCGAAAAAAATCAATTTTTGGTGAAAAAATTCGATACGGGGGGGTATACCCGAAAAATGAAAAAGTCCAAACTTTGAAGGTCGATATCTCGGCTTCTATGGGAGCTATCGGGAAAATTCCAACGGTTTTGTCTTAGTTTCGTCATTTTGAATCCAACGAGACCATTCCCAAGGTCGTAGCTCTTCTAATAGCTGAGATATGGCATTTTTGATGCCCATTTTTGGCCTCAAAAACGGACGTCGAAAACCGACTTTTTCAGGATTTTCAAAGTGCTCTCATTCCCTTAGTTCTGCTCGGATCCTGTTATAACCCGGTGTTTTCGTAATCTAGGTGACCCAAATAACACGCTGGTATACTTAGTTTGATTTCGAAAAAATTCAATTTTTGGTGAAAAAATTCGATACGGGGGGGGTATACCCGAAAAATGAAAAAGTCCAAACTTTGAAGGTCGATATCTCGGCTTCTATGGGAGCTATCGGAAAAATTCCAACGGTTTTGTCTTAGTTTCGTCATTTTGAATCCAACGAGACCATCCCCAAGGTCGTAGCTCTAATAATAGCTGAGATATGGCATTTTTGATGCCCATTTTTGGCCTCAAAAACGGACGTCGAAAACCGACTTTTTCAGGATTTTCAAAGTGCTCTCATTCCCTTAGTTCTGCTCGGATCCTGTTATAACCCGGTGTTTTCGTAATCTAGGTGACCCAAATAACACGCTGGTATACTTAGTTTGATTTCGAAAAAATTCAATTTTTGGTGAAAAAATTCGATACGGGGGGGTATACCCGAAAAATGAAAAAGTCCAAACTTTGAAGGTCGATATCTCGGCTTCTATGGGAGCTATCGGGAAAATTCCAACGGTTTTGTCTTAGTTTCGTCATTTTGAATCCAACGAGACCATCCCCAAGGTCGTAGCTCTTCTAATAGCCGAGATATGGCATTTTTGATGCCCATTTTTGGCCTCAAAAACGGACGTCGAAAACCGACTTTTTCAGGATTTTCAAAGTGCTCTCATTCCCTTAGTTCTGCTCGGATCCTGTTATAACCCGGTGTTTTCGTAATCTAGGTGACCCAAATAACACGCTGGTATACTTAGTTTGATTTCGAAAAAAATCAATTTTTGGTGAAAAAATTCGATACGGGGGGGTATACCCGAAAAATGAAAAAGTCCAAACTTTGAAGGTCGATATCTCGGCTTCCATGGGAGCTATCGAGAAAATTCCAACGGTTTTGTCTTAGTTTCGTCATTTTGAATCCAACGAGACCATTCCCAAGGTCGTAGCTCTTCTAATAGCTGAGATATGGCATTTTTGATGCCCATTTTTGGCCTCAAAAACGGACGTCGAAAACCGACTTTTTCAGGATTTTCAAAGTGCTCTCATTCCCTTAGTTCTGCTCGGATCCTGTTATAACCCGGTGTTTTCGTAATCTAGGTGACCCAAATAACACGCTGGTATACTTAGTTTGATTTCGAAAAAAATCAATTTTTGGTGAAAAAATTCGATACGGGGGGGTATACCCGAAAAATGAAAAAGTCCAAACTTTGAAGGTCGATATCTCGGCTTCCATGGGAGCTATCGAGAAAATTCCAACGGTTTTGTCTTAGTTTCGTCATTTTGAATCCAACGAGACCATTCCCAAGGTCGTAGCTCTTCTAATAGCTGAGATATGGCATTTTTGATGCCCATTTTTGGCCTCAAAAACGGACGTCGAAAACCGACTTTTTCAGGATTTTCAAAGTGCTCTCATTCCCTTAGTTCTGCTCGGATCCTGTTATAACCCGGTGTTTTCGTAATCTAGGTGACCCAAATAACACGCTGGTATACTTAGTTTGATTTCGAAAAAATTCAATTTTTGGTGAAAAAATTCGATACGGGGGGGTATACCCGAAAAATGAAAAAGTCCAAACTTTGAAGGTCGATATCTCGGCTTCCATGGGAGCTATCGAGAAAATTCCAACGGTTTTGTCTTAGTTTCGTCATTTTGAATCCAACGAGACCATTCCCAAGGTCGTAGCTCTTCTAATAGCTGAGATATGGCATTTTTGATGCCCATTTTTGGCCTCAAAAACGGACGTCGAAAACCGACTTTTTCAGGATTTTCAAAGTGCTCTCATTCCCTTAGTTCTGCTCGGATCCTGTTATAACCCGGTGTTTTCGTAATCTAGGTGACCCAAATAACACGCTGGTATACTTAGTTTGATTTCGAAAAAAATCAATTTTTGGTGAAAAAATTCGATACGGGGGGGTATACCCGAAAAATGAAAAAGTCCAAACTTTGAAGGTCGATATCTCGGCTTCCATGGGAGCTATCGAGAAAATTCCAACGGTTTTGTCTTAGTTTCGTCATTTTGAATCCAACGAGACCATTCCCAAGGTCGTAGCTCTTCTAATAGCTGAGATATGGCATTTTTGATGCCCATTTTTGGCCTCAAAAACGGACGTCGAAAACCGACTTTTTCAGGATTTTCAAAGTGCTCTCATTCCCTTAGTTCTGCTCGGATCCTGTTATAACCCGGTGTTTTCGTAATCTAGGTGACCCAAATAACACGCTAGTATACTTGGTTTGATTTCGAAAAAAATCAATTTTTGGTGAAAAAATTCGATACGGGGGGGTATACCCGAAAAATGAAAAAGTCCAAACTTTGAAGGTCGATATCTCGGCTTCCATGGGAGCTATCGAGAAAATTCCAACGGTTTTGTCTTAGTTTCGTCATTTTGAATCCAACGAGACCATTCCCAAGGTCGTAGCTCTTCTAATAGCTGAGATATGGCATTTTTGATGCCCATTTTTGGCCTCAAAAACGGACGTCGAAAACCGACTTTTTCAGGATTTTCAAAGTGCTCTCATTCCCTTAGTTCTGCTCGGATCCTGTTATAACCCGGTGTTTTCGTAATCTAGGTGACCCAAATAACACGCTGGTATACTTAGTTTGATTTCGAAAAAATTCAATTTTTGGTGAAAAAATTCGATACGGGGGGGTATACCCGAAAAATGAAAAAGTCCAAACTTTGAAGGTCGATATCTCGGCTTCTATGGGAGCTATCGGGAAAATTCCAACGGTTTTGTCTTAGTTTCGTCATTTTGAATCCAACGAGACCATCCCCAAGGTCGTAGCTCTTCTAATAGCTGAGATATGGCATTTTTGATGCCCATTTTTGGCCTCAAAAACGGACGTCGAAAACCGACTTTTTCAGGATTTTCAAAGTGCTCTCATTCCCTTAGTTCTGCTCGGATCCTGTTATAACCCGGTGTTTTCGTAATCTAGGTGACCCAAATAACACGCTGGTATACTTAGTTTGATTTCGAAAAAAATCAATTTTTGGTGAAAAAATTCGATACGGGGGGGTATACCCGAAAAATGAAAAAGTCCAAACTTTGAAGGTCGATATCTCGGCTTCCATGGGAGCTATCGAGAAAATTCCAACGGTTTTGTCTTAGTTTCGTCATTTTGAATCCAACGAGACCATTCCCAAGGTCGTAGCTCTTCTAATAGCTGAGATATGGCATTTTTGATGCCCATTTTTGGCCTCAAAAACGGACGTCGAAAACCGACTTTTTCAGGATTTTCAAAGTGCTCTCATTCCCTTAGTTCTGCTCGGATCCTGTTATAACCCGGTGTTTTCGTAGTCTAGGTGACCCAAATAACACGCTGGTATACTTAGTTTGATTTCGAAAAAAATCAATTTTTGGTGAAAAAATTCGATACGGGGGGGTATACCCGAAAAATGAAAAAGTCCAAACTTTGAAGGTCGATATCTCGGCTTCCATGGGAGCTATCGAGAAAATTCCAACGGTTTTGTCTTAGTTTCGTCATTTTGAATCCAACGAGACCATTCCCAAGGTCGTAGCTCTTCTAATAGCTGAGATATGGCATTTTTGATGCCCATTTTTGGCCTCAAAAACGGACGTCGAAAACCGACTTTTTCAGGATTTTCAAAGTGCTCTCATTCCCTTAGTTCTGCTCGGATCCTGTTATAACCCGGTGTTTTCGTAATCTAGGTGACCCAAATAACACGCTGGTATACTTAGTTTGATTTCGAAAAAAATCAATTTTTGGTGAAAAAATTCGATACGGGGGGGTATACCCGAAAAATGAAAAAGTCCAAACTTTGAAGGTCGATATCTCGGCTTCCATGGGAGCTATCGAGAAAATTCCAACGGTTTTGTCTTAGTTTCGTCATTTTGAATCCAACGAGACCATTCCCAAGGTCGTAGCTCTTCTAATAGCTGAGATATGGCATTTTTGATGCCCATTTTTGGCCTCAAAAACGGACGTCGAAAACCGACTTTTTCAGGATTTTCAAAGTGCTCTCATTCCCTTAGTTCTGCTCGGATCCTGTTATAACCCGGTGTTTTCGTAATCTAGGTGACCCAAATAACACGCTAGTATACTTGGTTTGATTTCGAAAAAAATCAATTTTTGGTGAAAAAATTCGATACGGGGGGGTATACCCGAAAAATGAAAAAGTCCAAACTTTGAAGGTCGATATCTCGGCTTCCATGGGAGCTATCGAGAAAATTCCAACGGTTTTGTCTTAGTTTCGTCATTTTGAATCCAACGAGACCATTCCCAAGGTCGTAGCTCTTCTAATAGCTGAGATATGGCATTTTTGATGCCCATTTTTGGCCTCAAAAACGGACGTCGAAAACCGACTTTTTCAGAATTTTCAAAGTGCTCTCATTCCCTTAGTTCTGCTCGGATCCTGTTATAACCCGGTGTTTTCGTAATCTAGGTGACCCAAATAACACGCTGGTATACTTAGTTTGATTTCGAAAAAATTCAATTTTTGGTGAAAAAATTCGATACGGGGGGGTATACCCGAAAAATGAAAAAGTCCAAACTTTGAAGGTCGATATCTCGGCTTCTATGGGAGCTATCGGGAAAATTCCAACGGTTTTGTCTTAGTTTCGTCATTTTGAATCCAACGAGACCATCCCCAAGGTCGTAGCTCTTCTAATAGCTGAGATATGGCATTTTTGATGCCCATTTTTGGCCTCAAAAACGGACGTCGAAAACCGACTTTTTCAGGATTTTCAAAGTGCTCTCATTCCCTTAGTTCTGCTCGGATCCTGTTATAACCCGGTGTTTTCGTAATCTAGGTGACCCAAATAACACGCTGGTATACTTAGTTTGATTTCGAAAAAATTCAATTTTTGGTGAAAAAATTCGATACGGGGGGGTATACCCGAAAAATGAAAAAGTCCAAACTTTGAAGGTCGATATCTCGGCTTCCATGGGAGCTATCGAGAAAATTCCAACGGTTTTGTCTTAGTTTCGTCATTTTGAATCCAACGAGACCATTCCCAAGGTCGTAGCTCTTCTAATAGCTGAGATATGGCATTTTTGATGCCCATTTTTCGCCTCAAAAACGGACGTCGAAAACCGACTTTTTCAGGATTTTCAAAGTGCTCTCATTCCCTTAGTTCTGCTCGGATCCTGTTATAACCCGGTGTTTTCGTAATCTAGGTGACCCAAATAACACGCTGGTATACTTAGTTTGATTTCGAAAAAATTCAATTTTTGGTGAAAAAATTCGATACGGGGGGGTATACCCGAAAAATGAAAAAGTCCAAACTTTGAAGGTCGATATCTCGGCTTCCATGGGAGCTATCGAGAAAATTCCAACGGTTTTGTCTTAGTTTCGTCATTTTGAATCCAACGAGACCATTCCCAAGGTCGTAGCTCTTCTAATAGCTGAGATATGGCATTTTTGATGCCCATTTTTCGCCTCAAAAACGGACGTCGAAAACCGACTTTTTCAGGATTTTCAAAGTGCTCTCATTCCCTTAGTTCTGCTCGGATCCTGTTATAACCCGGTGTTTTCGTAATCTAGGTGACCCAAATAACACGCTAGTATACTTGGTTTGATTTCGAAAAAAATCAATTTTTGGTGAAAAAATTCGATACGGGGGGGTATACCCGAAAAATGAAAAAGTCCAAACTTTGAAGGTCGATATCTCGGCTTCCATGGGAGCTATCGAGAAAATTCCAACGGTTTTGTCTTAGTTTCGTCATTTTGAATCTAACGAGACCATTCCCAAGGTCGTAGCTCTTCTAATAGCTGAGATATGGCATTTTTGATGCCCATTTTTGGCCTCAAAAACGGACGTCGAAAACCGACTTTTTCAGGATTTTCAAAGTGCTCTCATTCCCTTAGTTCTGCTCGGATCCTGTTATAACCCGGTGTTTTCGTAATCTAGGTGACCCAAATAACACGCTGGTATACTTAGTTTGATTTCGAAAAAATTCAATTTTTGGTGAAAAAATTCGATACGGGGGGGTATACCCGAAAAATGAAAAAGTCCAAACTTTGAAGGTCGATATCTTGGCTTCTATGGGAGCTATCGGGAAAATTCCAACGGTTTTGTCTTAGTTTCGTCATTTTGAATCCAGCGAGACCATCCCCAAGGTCGTAGCTCTTCTAATAGCTGAGATATGGCATTTTTGATGCCCATTTTTGGCCTCAAAAACGGACGTCGAAAACCGACTTTTTCAGGATTTTCAAAGTGCTCTCATTCCCTTAGTTCTGCTCGGATCCTGTTATAACCCGGTGTTTTCGTAATCTAGGTGACCCAAATAACACGCTGGTATACTTAGTTTGATTTCGAAAAAATTCAATTTTTGGTGAAAAAATTCGATACGGGGGGGTATACCCGAAAAATGAAAAAGTCCAAACTTTGAAGGTCGATATCTTGGCTTCTATGGGAGCTATCGGGAAAATTCCAACGGTTTTGTCTTAGTTTCGTCATTTTGAATCCAGCGAGACCATCCCCAAGGTCGTAGCTCTTCTAATAGCTGAGATATGGCATTTTTGATGCCCATTTTTGGCCTCAAAAACGGACGTCGAAAACCGACTTTTTCAGGATTTTCAAAGTGCTCTCATTCCCTTAGTTCTGCTCGGATCCTGTTATAACCCGGTGTTTTCGTAATGTACTTGATGAGAACAATCCGCTGGTATAGTTAGTTCGAATTCGAAAAAAAAAATTGTAATTTAAATTCTTTCCGGTCCCATCGTTCATACTTAATTACCCGATTAATTTCCGCTCGGGAGGGGGGAAGTTTTAATTAAAAAATTTTTACGCCCCTGGGGGCATAAACTGGCAAGGGAGGGAAAGGGGGGCGTTCGCATTATGCATAACTTAATAGTGTACGATAGTCATTCCTTCTGGTAAACAATAAATCAGCGTCAAACCTCGATTAATCATTTAGGGGGAGGCGTAGGGAAACGGGGGGCGAAAAACCATCACCGTCGCAAATTTCTATTTGGATAATTAAAAAGCAGGAAAAACTCCGGGGGCGACGTGACTTTTAACCCAATCGAATTACCATTTGTTGGCTGTCAAGCGGCGGCGACCGGTTAATTTCCCTTTTAATATAGATTCGCGTCGGTGGGCCCAGGGGGCTGAAGGGGGGACAGAGAGAGAGCTAAAGGGAACACACCTGCGGTAAACAGAGAGAGAGAGAGAACAAAAGTATAATAAGTCATATTTTCGATAGTAAAACTCGATATTTAATGCCCTCGATTCATTATTATCCGCCTGTGAAGAAGAGGAGGGTGGAGCGGAGCGTAGAGGGGCGCGATAAATTCCGGTTTCTCCGGAATTCCTTCCTTCGAGGCCCTAACAGTTTCCGTCGGAGACGATATTTATTTATTTGCCGCTCCCCCGAAACGCCGCAATCAAATAAATTCTTTGGGAATTTACGTTTCTGTTTGGACAAGTTCGGTTCTGTTTACCTGTCACGTTTTTTCTACTATTTGGCGCCCTCACCCCTCTTCTCCTCCCTCTATTGCCACCGTAATCGAGAGGTTTTTGTTTTTTTTTCAAATAAAACATAATTTGTTTAAAAGTGTGGGTGGATGGCTTCCGGTGCGGCGGTAGGGGGAGGAGGGCCGGGGGGCGGTAGACAAAAAAACACCCTCGCATGTACCCGTGCATCATCGTTTTCCCACCCTCGTAACTAAACTTTTGACGGTGCACTACTAAAATTTCTAAAGTTTCAAACAAAGAAACGTGAGCCAACGTGTGTGTGTGTGTGTCTTTACATAGGTACAAACTGCAAACGTGCATGAATTTTACATGAAAACTCGAAAATATTACCGCAAGAGTAGCAGTAGTTGGTTGTCGCTGCTTGCCTGCCATTGTTGGCAATTCCGAAAACGAGTGTTTCTTTACGCGACCGGATTTCCGGTGACAATAGCGAGACGGGAACAACAATATTTCCCGCAATCCGTCTATAGGGATAAAGGTACAAATGACGAACTTATACTTCCAAATCCAAAGAGAGCGCACGAAATATGTGTTTCTTTTTTTCGGGTTTTACATGCAAATTGCACCCGTATCAACCACACCCCCCTCACCCCCTCGCTTTCTTAGGGTTATTTATTTTTCCATCCAATAGAATTTCAAAGGGAGTAAAACACATGAATCGAAAGACACTTAATTAAGATTCAGACAGAAATGATTAAATCAAGGGCTGATATAGAAAATTTGCTATTTTCGATGAAAATTGGTATAAATTGACTTTTTTTGTTTAACTTTGAACGGGAATATCTCAGAAAATATCTATCGTACGATTCTTCCAGTGGTACCAAACGATTCAGAAGGTCCTAAATATTCTAGAAACGTTGGAAAAATAGTTTCGGAGTCAACTGTTTTCTCTGGAAAAAATTCCAAAATTTGCTATTTTCGATGAAAATTGATAAAAATCGACTTTTTTTGTTTAACTTTAAACGGGAATATCTCAGAAAATATCTATCGTACGATTCTTCCAGTGGTACCAAACGATTCAGAAGGTCCTAAATATTTTAGAAACGTTGGAAAAATAATTTGGGAGTCAATAGTTTTCTCTGGAAAAAATTCCAAAATTTGCTATTTTCGATGAAAATTGGTAAAAATCGACTTTTTTTGTTTAACTTTGAACGGGAATATCTCAGAAAATATCTATCGTACGATTCTTCCAGTGGTACCAAACGATTCAGAAGGTCCTAAATATTCTAGAAACGTTGGAAAAATAATTTCGGAGTCAACTGTTTTCTCTGGAAAAAATTCCAAAATTTGCTATTTTCGATGAAAATTGATAAAAATCGACTTTTTTTGTTTAACTTTAAACGGGAATATCTCAGAAAATATCTATCGTACGATTCTTCCAGTGGTACCAAACGATTCAGAAGGTCCTAAATATTTTAGAAACGTTGGAAAAATAATTTGGGAGTCAATAGTTTTCTCTGGAAAAAATTCCAAAATTTGCTATTTTCGATAAAAATCGGTAAATATCTACTTTTTTGTTTAACTTTGAACGGGAATAAATCAGAAAATATCTATCGTACGATTCTTTCAGTGGTACCAAACGATTCAGAAGATCCTAAATATTCTAGAAACGTTGGAAAAATAATTTGGGAATCAACAGTTTTCTCTGGAAAAAAATCCAAAGTTGACCTCTTTTGACAAAAATTGGTGAAAATCGATTTTTTTTCTCAATATTTGAACAGGCATATCTTGGAAATTATCAATCGTACGAATCTCCCAGTGGTACCAAACGATTCAGAAGGTCCTAAATATTCTAGAAACGTTGAAAAAATAATTTGAGAGTCAACAGTTTTCTCTGGAAAAAATTCCAAAATTGACCACTTTTGACGAAAATTGGTGAAAATCGATTTTTTTTCTCAACTTTTGAACAGGCATATCTTGGAAAGTATTAGTCGTACGACTCTTCCAGTGATACCAAACGATTCAGGAGATCCTATTTATTCTAGAAACGTTAAAAAAATAATTTGGGAGTCAACAGTTTTCTCTGGAAAAAATTCCAAATTTGCTATTTTCGATGAAAATTGGTAAAAATCGACTTTTTTTGTTTAACTTTGAACGGGAATATCTCAAAAAATATCTATCGTACGATTCTTCCAGTGGTACCAAACGATTCAGAAGGTCCTAGAGATTCTAGAAACGTTAAAAAAATAATTTGGGAGTCAACTGTTTTCTCTGGAAAAAATTCCAAAACTTGCTACTTTCGATGAAAATTGGTAAAAATTGACTTTTTTTGTTTAACTTTGAACGGGAATATCTCAGAAAATATCTATCGTACGATTCTTCCAGTGGTACCAAACGATTCAGAAGATCCTAAGTATCTTAGAAACGTTGGAAAAATAATTTGAGAGTCAACAGTTTTCTCTGGAAAAAATTCCAAAATTTGCTATTTTCGATGAAAATTGGTAAAAATCGACTTTTTTTGTTTAACTTTGAACGGGAATATCTCAGAAAATATCTATCGTACGACTCTTTCAGTGGTACCAAACGATTCAGAAGGTCCTAAACATTCTAGAAACGTTGGCAAAATAATTTGAGAGTCAACAGTTTTCTCTGGAAAAAATTCCAAAATTTGCTATTTTCGATGAAAATTGGTAAAAATTGACTTTTTTTGTTTAACTTTGAACGGGAATATCTCAGAAAATATCTAACGTACGATTTTTCCAGTGATACCAAACGATTCAGAAGGTCCTAAATATTCTAGAAACGTTGGCAAAATAATTTGAAAATCAACAGTTTTCTCTGGAAAAAAATCCAAAGTTGACCTCTTTTGACAAAAATTGGTGAAAATCGTTTTTTTTTCTCAATTTTTGAACAGGCATATCTTGGAAATTATCAGTCGTACGAATCTTCCAGTAGTACCAAACGATTCAGGAGATCCTATTTATTCTCAAAACGTAGAAAAAATAATTTGGGAGTCAACAGTTTTCTTTGGAAAAAAATCGAAAGTTGACTGTCTTTGACGAAAATTGGTCAAAAACCCGATTTTCTTCTTAAGTTTTGAACAGGCATATTTTGGTAAATATCAGTCGTACGACTCTTTTAATAGTACTAAACGATTAAGGAGGTCCCAAATATTATGGAAGTGTCGAAAAAAATATTTGAGAGTCAACAGTTTTTCCTGGAAAAAATTCCAAAACTGATCAATTTCTATGAAAATCGATTTATTTCTCAACTTTGGAGCAGCCATATCCTGGAAATGTCTGGATCATCTGGAAATTGTGTTTTTTCTGGAATGGTTGGGACAGTACGAGTGAGACAGCATCAATTTATCCTCCTCCTCTGTGATACGTTAGAGAAACACAGTGATGAAACAAAAGAATCGAGTAAATATTTTGTTTAATATTAATAAAAAATTCCTCACCCTGTATCTTGAAAACTGTGCATTTCCGGACCCATGACACCCTGTATATCACTGTATTTCTCTCACATATCACAGAGGAGGAGGACAAATTGATGCTGTCTCACTCACACTGTCCCAACCATTCAAGAAAAACACAATTTCCAGAAGATCCAGACCGAAATAAACAAATCAATATTTTATTTGACTTATTTCAAAAGAAGCTACTTCAGACCATCGATTTGTACGTTTTGATCGACGTTTCGATCTCCTCAGGACTCCTCAAGTCATGCAGTTTGTCTGCTCGCCCTTAAGCCACAAGTCACCTCATTCCTAAGCAAAAATCATAATCCTAAAAAGGGGGTTTACTTTACTTCGTGCGGTTTGTCCTGGCCCGCGTTTTAAGAGACATCCCTCCGCAGTATTTCGCTTCTAATTACACATTCTACCCTATAACGCTTAGTGCATTATTCCGGGCGGGGCGCGCGAATAACGTGCCAAACCGAAAAGGAGAGCCGCGGAATGCAAATAACTCAATTACTCGCCTCCCTCACCCCCCCTCTCCCGCATCCTCAAAATTTTAATTGGACCTAAACAAATTACGATCCCCATATGTCCTTTGACATAATAAAAGTGTGAGTTTTTTACACCAATTTTGGGGTCAAGACGATCCGCACCAAAGACGACGACTTATATATATATAAAGGAGGGAAATTGTATATTTAAGTGAGACTCCGGCCAAGATTGGCCCTTAGCCAAACTGTCATAAAATTAAAGGTGAGACCCGTTCGCCCGGAGTCGAGACGCATAAGAGATGAGCCCCGGGCCGTTTTCACTTGATTACGGTCCTTGTTAGTGTCCCTTAATAAATTTCCCACTATAATGGGGGAGTTTTTCACCGCTCCTCATATGTGGAAACTCGTCGTCCTCCTGTTTCCCGCACATATGAATTGACATCAAGCGAAATTTCCTCTCTCAGGGGCGAGGGAGGGAGAGGAGGTTTTCCCCCAGTTTAAAAACGGGACGCGGTTTTTGCGGCGCTTTGTTTTGTTATTACCTCGGTAGGGCATTAAAATGCCCGTTAAAGTGTCATCATGGTGCAATTTGTCCTCGGCCCTCGTGATATTTAAATTGTCAATAAAAAAAAAACCCAATTAATTAATACTGACTTTTGCATCATCTAAAGCTTCGCGAGGACTTTAATAAATGCTTATAAGAAATTTGTCTAAGGCTAATAGTTTACCCGGGAAAAAATTCCAAAGTTGGTCCATTTTCGATGAAAATTGGTTAAAATCGATTTTTTCTAAAGTTTGAGCGGGCATATCTCGGAAAATATCAGTCGTACGACTTTCACAGTGGTACCAAACGATTCAGAAGGTCCTATTTATTCTGGAAACGTTGAAAAAATAGTTCGAGAGTCAACAGTTTTCTCTGGAAAAAAATCCAAAGTTGACCACTTTTGACGAAAATTGGTGAAAATCGATTTTTTTCTCAACTTTTGAACAGGCATATCTTGGGAACTATCAGTCGTACGAATCTCCCAGTGGTACCAAATGATTCAGAAGGTCCTAAATATTTTAGAAACGTTGGAAAAATAATTTGGGAGTCAACAGTTTTCTCTGGAAAAAAATCCAAAGTTGACCAATTTTGACGAAAATTGGTGAAAATCGATTTTTTTCTTAACTTTTGAACAGGCATATCTTGGAAATTATCAGTCGTACGAATTTCCCAGTGGTACCAAAAGATTCAGAAGGTCCTATATATTCTGGAAACGTTGGAAAAATAATTTAAGAGTTAACAGTTTTCTCTGGAAAAAAATCCTAAGTTGACCATTTTTGACGAAAATTGGTGAAGATCGATTTTTTTCTCAACTTTTGAACAGGCATATCTTGGTAAATATCAGTCGTACGAATCTCCCAGTGGTACCGAATGATTCAGAAGGTCCTAAATATTTTAGAAACGTTAGAAAAATAATTTGAGAGTCAACAGTTTTCTCTGGAAAAAAATCCAAAGTTGACCATTTTTGACAAAAATTGGTGAAAATCGATTTTTTTCTCAACTTTTGAACAGGCATATCTTGGTAAATATCAGTCGTACGACTCTCCCAGTGGTACCAAACGATTCAAAAGGTCCTAAATATTTTAGAAACGTTGGAAAAATAATTTGGGAGTCAACAGTCTTCTCTGGAAAAAAATCCAAAGTTGATCATTTTTGACGAAAATTGGTGAAAATCGATTTTTTTCTCAACTTTTGAACAGGCATATCTTGGTAAATATCAGTCGTACGACTCTCCCAGTGGTACCAAACGATTCAAAAGGTCCTAAATATTTTAGAAACGTTGGAAAAATAATTTGGGAGTCAACAGTCTTCTCTGGAAAAAAATCCAAAGTTGATCATTTTTGACGAAAATTGGTGAAAATCGATTTTTTTCTCAACTTTTGAACAGGCATATCTTGGTAAATATCAGTCGTACGACTCTCCCAGTGGTACCAAACGATTCAAAAGGTCCTAAATATTTTAGAAACGTTGGAAGAATAATTTGAGAGTCAACAGTTTTCTCTGGAAAAAAATCCAAAGTTGACCATTATTTTTGTTAAAAAATTAGTGAAAATCAATTTTTTTCTCAACCTTTAAACAGCCATATCTTGGAAATTATCAGTCGTACGAATCTCCCAGTGGTACCAAACGATTCAAAAGGTCCTAAATATTTTAGAAACCCATCAAAATTAATTTGAGAGTCAACAGTTTTCTCTGGAAAAAAATCCAAAGTTGACCATTTCGGATGGAAATTTGTAAAAATCAACTTTTTTTGTTTAACTTTGAACGGGAATATCTCGGAAAATATCTATCGTACGATTCTTCTAGTGGTACCAAACAATTCAGAAGGTCCTAGATATTTTAGAAACGTTGGAAAAATAATTTGAGAGTCAACAGTTTTCTCTGGAAAAAAATCCAAAATTGACCATTTTTGACGAAAATCGGTGAAAATCGTTTTTTTTCTTAACTTTTGAACAGGCATATCTTGGTAAATATCAGTCGTACGACTCTCCCAGTGATACCAAACGATTGAGAAGGTCCTATATATTCTGGAAACGTTGAAAAAATAATTTAGGAGTCAACAGTTTTCTCTGAAAAAAAATCCAAAGTTGACCATTTTGGATGAAAATTGGTAAAAATCGATTTTTTTCTCAATTTTTGAACAGCCATATTCTGGAAATTATCAGTCGTACGACTCTCCCAGTGGTACCAAACGATTCAAAAGGTCCTAAATATTTTAGAAACGTTAGAAAAATAATTTCAGAGTCAACAGTTTTCCCTGGAAAAAAATCCAAAGTTGACCATTTTTGACGAAAATTGGTGAAAATCGATTTTTTTCTCAACTTTTGAACGGGCATATCTTGGAAATTATCAGCCGTACGAATCTGCCAGTGGTACCAAACGATTCAGAAGGTCCTATGTATTCTGGAAACGTTGAAAAAATAATTTGGGAGTCAACAGTTTTCTCTGGAAAAAAATCCAAAGTTGACCATTTTTGACGAAAATTGGTGAAAATCGATTTTTTTCTCAACTTTTGAACAGGCATATCTTGGAAATTATGAGTCGCACGAATCTGCCAGTGGTACCAAACGATTTAGAAGGTCCTATATACTCTGGAAACGTTGAAAAAATTATTTAGGAGTCAACAGTTTTCTCTGGAAAAAAATCCAAAGTTGACCATTTTTGACGAAAATTGGTGAAAATCGATTTTTTTCTTAACTTTTGAACAGGCATATCTTGGTAAATATCAGTCGTACGACTCTCCCAGTGGTACCAAACGATTCAAAAGGTCCTAAATATTTTAGAAACGTTAGAAAAATAATTTGGGAGTCAACAGTCTTCTCTGGAAAAAAATCCAAAGTTGACCATTTTTGACGAAAATTGGTGAAAATCCATTTTTTTCTCAACTTTTGAACAGGCATATCTTGGTAAATATCAGTCGTACGACTCTCCCAGTGGTACCAAACGATTCAAAAGGTCCTAAATATTTTAGAAACGTTGAAAAAATAATTTGAGAGTCAACAGTTTTCTCTGGAAAAAAATTCAAAGTTGACCATTTTTGACGAAAATTGGTGAAAATCGATTTTTTTCTCAACTTTTGAACAGGCATATCTTGGTAAATATCAGTCGTACGACTCTCCCAGTGGTACCAAATGATTCGGAAGGTTCTATAAATTCTGGAAACGTTGAAAAAATTATTTGAGAGTCAACAGTCTTCTCTGGAAAAAAATCCAAAATTGACCATTTTTGACGAAAATTGGTGAAAATCGATTTTTTTCTCAACTTTTGAACAGGCATATCTTGGAAATTATCAGTCGTACGACTCTCCCAGTGGTACTAAACGATTCAAAAGGTCCTAAATATTTTAGAAACCCGTCAAAATTAATTTGAGAGTCAACAGTTTTCTCTGGAAAAAAATCCAAAGTTGACCATTTCGGATGAAAATTTGTAAAAATCAACTTTTTTTGTTTAACTTTGAACGGGAATATCTCGAAAAATATCTATCGTACGAATCTTCTAGTGGTACCAAACGATTCAGAAGGTCCGTGGTGCAATTTATCCTCGGCCCTCATTTTTTCATATTACGTCAATAAAACACCCCAATCTACATCACAACCTGTATTTCCCGAAATCGTGTACACTCTCTGGATGAAACAATGTTCTAAACAACTTCGGGATCCTCTCGTGCTCCTCCTTGCACGGCTCCTCGCTAATACTCTCCAGTTTTTCACGGTTCTCTTGGACCCCCTTGGACAATCTGTAATGAAACCCTAGTCATCCGCGCACCACCCCCTCTCTCTCTCTCCTCATGACTTGGACTCACCTGGACTGCATTTCGGCTAATTTCCGCGCGCTGCACAGGGGCGTATCGAACGGTACGACTTGCTTAAACTTCTTGTAATCTACCACGTGGGTTCTACGGGTTTCGTCGTAGTCTACGCACGGTAAAAATCGGTGGCCCCACATGATGTCCTCGTTGCAGTACGAGGTACGGTTCTGGGACGCTTGTCCTGTTATTGTTGAACTGCCTTCGGCCACCGCAACGATTTCAAACCTATGTATGTCTCGTTTGATTATTGTAAAAAAAAAATTATTTTCTTGGAATTGATGATGGGTTTCCGCTTGAGTTTTTTGGAATATTGGAATTTTTCTTTTGGCAATAGATGCTTTGGGTTACAACGAATCGAAAAGTATTCTATGGTTTTTTGCGAAAAATTAATAGTAAAGACGTGAGTCGTGATTTCCGGTGCCGGAAATTTGGGAATTTTTCCAAAATTTAATCAAATTTAAAAAATCTTTTTTGCATCATCTAAAGCTTCGCGAGGACTTTAATAAATGCTTATGAGAAATTTGTCTAAAACTAATAGTTTACCCAGGAAAAAATTTCAAAGTTGGTCATTTTCAATGAAAATTGGTAAAAATCGATTTTTTTGTTTTACTTTGAACGGGAATATCTCAGAAAATATCTATCGTACGATTCTTCCAGTGGTACCAAACGATTCAGAAGGCTCTAAATATTCTAGAAACGTGGGAAAAATAATTTGAGAGTCAACAGTTTTCTCTGGAAAAAAATCCAAAGTTGACCATTTTTGTTAAAAAATTAGTGAAAATCGATTTTTTTCTCAACCTTTGAACAGGCATATCTTGGAAACTATCAGTCGTACGACTCTTCCACTAGTACCAAACGATTCAAAAGGTTCCAAATATTCTAGAAACGTTGGAAAAATAATTTGAGAGTCAACAGTTTTACCTGGAAAAAAATCCAAAGTTGACCATTTTTGACGAAAATTGGTGAAAATTGATTTTTTTTTTAAAGTTTTGAACAGGCATATCTTGGAAATTATCAGTCGTACGATTCTTCCAGTGGTACCAAACGATTCAGAAGGTTCTAAATATTCTAGAAACGTTGGAAAAATAATTTGAGAGTCAACAGTTTTCTCTGGAAAAAAATCCAAAGTTGACCATTTTTGTTAAAAAAATAGTGAAAATCGATTTTTTCTCAACTTTTGAACAGGCATATCTTGGAAATTATCATTCGTACGACTCTCCCAGTGGTACCAAACGATTCAAAAGGTCCTATATATTCTGGAAACGTTGAAAAAATAATTTAGGAGTCAACAGTTTTCTCTGGAAAAAAATTTAAAGTTGACCATTTTTGATAAAAAATTAGTGAAAATCGATTTTTTTCTCAACCTTTGAACAGGCATATCTTGGAAATTATCAGTCGTACGAATCTCCCAGTAGTACCAAACGATTCAGAAGGTCCTAAATATTCTAGAAACGTTGGAAAAATAATTTGAGAGTCAACAGTTTTATCTGGAAAAAAATCCAAAGTTGACCATTTTTGACGAAAATTGGTGAAAATCGATATTTTTCTCAAGTTTTAAACAGGCATATCTTGGTAAATATCAATCGTACGATTCTTCCAGTGGTACCAAACGATTCAGAAGGTCCTAAATATTCTAGAAACGTGAAAAAATTAATTTGAGAGTCAACAGTTTTTTCTGGAAAAAAAATCCAAAATTTGCTATTTTCGTCAAAAATTGAACTGGCATATTTCGGTGTATAACATAATGTATGAGGGACTTCCGCTTTAGTGTTACTTCCAATGGATCCTCCAGATTATAATAAACAGAAAAGTATTCTATATTTTTTTAGAAAAAACCAACAGCAAGGGCGCGAACCTCGATTTCCGGTGCCGGAAATTTCGAAATTTTTTCAAAATTAGGCCGAATTTAAAAATTCTTTTGTGCATACCCTAAAGCGCCAAAAATCCTTTAAGAAACCCTTATAAGAAATTCACCTAGGAACAACAATAAAGTCACAAACTCTCATTTTAGGTCTTCTAATTCACCTAAAAATCGATCGATAAATACCTGCTGTGTAAAAACTCGAGAGGTCGAAACTTCCACAAAGGACTGTCCTCGTCGATGACGTGCTCAATTTCCAGGGGGAAAATGAGCAACCCGTGAGGCTCCGTGGTCATCTTGATCATCTCGAAATCCTCCTCCAAACTGTTCTGCTCCTTATCCAGATAGTACAAGGATATGTTGGTGCCGCACCAAATCTTCCTGGAAAAATCGTGGATACGAAAGATGAAGCACAACTTACCGTCCCTGAGGCACACCTACAAACAACCTGAGCCATACCGCATATAAAGCCTTGTGACTTATATAACTAAGGAACTTACTACGGCTTTTTTGCTAAATAGCGAGGAGGATTTGGTGAACGGCTTGGAGGTTTTCACGTAGACCGCGCTCACCAAAGCGCCTTGCACCACAATATTGAACATCGACTGTAGCATCAGTAGAACCCAACCGCCTGTACAGTGCTCTGTAGGGAACCTGTAGCCGTAACCGATGGTTGTCATGGTCTCAATGCTCAGCAGGAGGTAACCTGCAAAGGAAACCTTAAAAGAAAAGACTCTATATAGTCGAAGTGGTCTTTCTTGCCAGTAAAAGATCTGGCATTAACGATACAGGACTGCTCCGCCGGATCCTTGTCTTTATCGAAGTCCCCGCTGACGCCGGCCAAAAACATCCAGAGCCAACTGAACAAGATGAAACAAGCGAAATAGACCAGACACAAGGTGGTCAAGATCCAGCGCCATTGCAGGGTCAATAACGTGTTGCCCAAGTCCTTGATGTAATAGAGATTCTTGTGCGGCAGATGGTTTAAGAAGGTGTTGATGCGGCCCGATTTGCGGACGATACGCGACAAATGAAAGTGAAACAGGACGCTGGTCCTAACCGTTCTGGAAATCGCCCAGTTTAAAAGTTGCGTTTCATGCGTTCCGCCCCCCTTTTACCTCTTTCTTCTCTGTTTCCTCAGGACGAGTAAAGGCTTCAAGGATTTCACCGTATCGGTGGGATTCAGCTCCTCCTCCTCCTCTTCCTCCTCGCTCTCGGAAAACTCATCGAAATCCACCTTCACGTACTGATCGGTTTTCACATCGTATTCGAACATTATTCGCCGCGATACTGGCTGGAGTCCTTTTTAAACTTATCTTGAGCACACACACACTTACTTTATTGCCTCCGCACTTGAGATTAGATATGAAATTATTAGATTTAATTGTTTGTTCGGGCATAATTGCACAGGTGAATCATTGATTTCTTTTTTTCGCTGTGATTGTGCGGTTTGTCCGTGCCGGTGGGTTCAATTATTAAACAGACCGCCGCCAATGGAGTTCGTTCGGCGGAATTCCAAAGTGATTTTCACGATAAAAACAAGAAAATGCTTTCAGGTCGCGCCGAAATTATATTAAATCGACGTGGATATGAAAATTTTTTTTTTCTGATTTATTATTGGGACGGTCCTGATTTATTTTAAAAGGCTTCCCGCGCCTTAAGTGGTTACCACGGCGTTGTCTGAGGATTAATGTGTTTTGTTTGCTCGCGTAATTTTTTAAAAGTTAAATGCGAGATTTCCGTTTGGGTTGTTAAATATTTGATGTTTTTGTTATGCCAACGGGTGCTCTGTATCAATACGAATCGAAAAGTATTCTACGCTTTTTTTCGAGAAACCTACGGTAAGGGAGGAATTTTTGGTTTCCGGTGCCGGAAATTTTGGAAAATTTCTAAACTTACGCGGAATTTCAAAATTTTTTTTTGCATCATGTAAAGCTCGATGAGGTCTTTAAGAAATGCTCATATCTAATTTTTCTCAGAGTAATAACAAAGAGGCAGTTTTAGTTTTTGTGAAAATTGTGTGTCAACTTTGAAGGGCTGGATCTCGGAAAATGTCAGTCGTACGACTTTACCAATGGTATCAAACGATTCAGAAGGTCCCAAATATCTTAGAAACATTGAGAAAGTTGTTTGAGGGTCAACAGTTTTGCCTGGAAAAAATTTCAAAGTTGGTAATTTTTGATGGATATTGAATTTTTACTCAAGTTTGAAGGGCTTGTATCTCGGAAAATATTAGTCGTACGATTCTTGTGGTGGTACCAAACAATTTAGGAGGTCCCAAATAATATAAAACCGTTGAAAAAATAATTTAAAAGTCCACAGTTTTTTCTGGAAAAAATTCCAAAGTTGGACATTTTTTATGAGAATTGCTAAAAATCGATTTTTTTTTCTCAGTTTTCAACAAGCATATCTCAAAAAATATAGGTCGTACAAGGTTCCCAGTGATATCAAATGATTCAGCAGGTTCCATATATCCTAAAAAGATGAAAAAAATAGTTTGAGA
The DNA here is from genome assembly GCF_022605725.1 of Anthonomus grandis grandis. Classification (NCBI taxonomy): domain Eukaryota; kingdom Metazoa; phylum Arthropoda; class Insecta; order Coleoptera; family Curculionidae; genus Anthonomus; species Anthonomus grandis. The sequence continues at coordinate 941,797 of NC_065564.1, read as the reverse complement.
GTCAATAGCTTTTCCTGGAAAAAAATCCAAAGTTAACCATTTTTGATAAAAATCGATTTTTTTGTCTTAAATTTTAAGGGTCATATCTCTGAAAATATCAGTCGTAGGACTTTCCCAGTGGTACCAAACGATTCAGAAGATCCCAAATATTTCAGAAATGTTGAAAACATTATTTGAGAGTCAACTGTTTTCCCTGGAAAAAATTCCAAAGTTGGCCATTTTCGATAAAAATCAATTTTTTTTCTTATCTTTTAAGAGTCGTATCTCTGAAAATATCAGTCATAGGACTTTCCCAGTGGTACCAAACAATTCAGAAGATCCCAAATATTCCAGAAATGTTGAAAAAATTATTTGAGCTTCAACTGTTTTCCCTGGAAAAAATTCCAAAGTTGGCCATTTTCAATTAAAAATCAATTTTTTTCTTAACTTTTAAGGATCGTATCTCTGAAAATATCAGTCGTAGGATTTTCCCAGTAGTACCAAACAATTCAGCAGATCCCAAGTATTCCAGAAATGTTGAAAAAATTATTTCAGAGTCAACTGTTTTTCCTGGAAAAAATTCCAAACTTAGCCATTTTCGATAAAAATCAATTTTTTTCTTAACTTTGAAGGGTCGTATCTCAGAAAATATTAGTCATATGACTTTCCCAGTGGTACCAAACGATTCAGAGGATCCCAGATATTTGAGAAATGTTGAAAAAATTATTTGAGAGGCAACTGTTTTTCCTGGAAAAAATTCCAAACTTGGCCATTTTCGATAAAAATCAATTTTTTTCTTAACTTTGAAGGGTCGTATCTTAGAAAATATTAGTCATATGACTTTTCCAGTGGCACCAAACGATTCAGAAGATCCCAAGTATTCCAGAAATGTTGAAAAAATTATTTGAGAGTCAACTGTTTTTCCTGGAAAAAATTCCAAAGTTGGCCATTTTCGATAAAAATCAATTTTTTTTCTTAACTTTGAAGGGTTGTATCTCAGAAAATATCAGTCGTAGGACTTTCCCAGTAATACCAAACGATTCAGAAGATCCCAAGTATTTCAAAAATGTTAAAAAAATTATTTAAGAGTCAACTGTTTTTCCTGGAAAAAATTCCAAACTTGGCCATTTTCGATAAAAATCAATTTTTTTCTTAACTTTGAAGGGTCGTATCTCAGAAAATATTAGTCATATGACTTTCCCAGTAGTACCAAACGATTCAGAGGATCCCAGATATTTGAGAAATGTTGAAAAAATTATTTGAGAGTCAACTGTTTTTCCTGGAAAAAATTCCAAACTTGGCCATTTTCGATAAAAATCAATTTTTTTCTTAACTTTGAAGGGTCGTATCTTAGAAAATATTAGTCATATGACTTTTCCAGTGGCACCAAACCATTCAGAAGATCCCAAGTATTCCAGAACTGTTGAAAAAATTATTTGAGAGTCAACTGTTTTTCCTGGAAAAAATTCCAAAGTTGGCCATTTTCGATAAAAATCAATTTTTTTTCTTAACTTTGAAGGGTCGTATCTCAGAAAATATCAATCGTAGGACTTTCCCAGTGGTACCAAACGATTCAGAAGATCCCAAGTATTCCAGAAATGTTGAAAAAATTATTTGAACTTCAACTGTTTTCCCTGGGAAAAATTCCAATGTTTTGGTAATTTTCAACGAAAATAGAGGAAAATCGACTTTTCTGTCCAACTTTGAACGGCCATATCTCCTAAAATATCAGTCGTACAATTTTCCCAGTAGTACCAAACGACTCAGAAGATCCCAAGTATTCCAAAAATGTTAAAAAAATTATTTAAGAGTCAACTGTTTTTCCTGGAAAAAATTCCAAACTTGGCCATTTTCGATAAAAATCAATTTTTTTCTTAACTTTAAAGGGCCGTATCTCTGAAAATGTCGGTTCTATGACTTTCCCAGTGGTACCAAACGATTCAGAAGATCCCAAATATTCGAGAAATGTTAAAAAAATTATTTGAGAGTCAACTGTTTTTCCTGAAAAAAATTCCAAAGTTGGCCATTTTCAATTAAAAAACAATGTTTTTCTTAACTTTTAAGGGCCGTATCTCTGAAAATATCAGTCGTATGACTTTCCCAGTGGTACCAAACGATTCAGAAGATCCCAATTATTCCAGAAATGTTAAAAAACATATTTGCGAGTCAACTGTTTTTTCTGGAAAAAATTCCAATGTTTTTGCAATTTTCGACAAAAATAGAGGAAAATCGATTTTTCTCTCCAACTTTGAACGGCCATATCTCCTAAAATATCAGTCGTACAATTTTCCCAGTAGTACCAAACGATTTAGAAGATCCCAAATATTCCAGAAATGTTGGAAAAAATATTTGAAAGTCAACTGTTTTTCCTGGAAAAATTTCCAAAGTTAGCCATTTTCAATTAAAAATCACTTTTTTTCTTAACTTTTAAGGGTCATATCTCTAAAAATATCAGTCGTAGGACTTTCCCAGTGGTACCAAACGATTCAGAAGATCCCAAATATTCCAGAAATGTTGAAAAAATTATTTGAGCTTTAACTGTTTTCCCTGGAAAAAATTCCAATGTTTTGGCAATTTTCAACAAAAATAGAGGAAAATCGACTTTTCTGTCCAACTTTGAACGGTCATATCTCCTAAAATATCAGTCGTACAATTTTCCCAGTGGTACCAAACGATTCAGGAGGTCCCAAGTATTCCAGAAATGTTAAAAAAATTATTTGAGCTTCAACTGTTTTCCCTGGAAAAAATTCCAACGTTTTGGCAATTTTCAACGAAAATAGAGGAAAATCGACTTTTCTGTCCAACTTCGAACGGCCATATCTCCTAAAATATCAGTCGTACAATTTTCCCAGTGGTACCAAACGATTCAGAAGATCCCAAATATTCCAGAAATGTTAAAAAAATCATTTGAGAGTCGACGGTTTTTTTAAGAAAAAAATTCCAAAGTGGGCAATTTTCGATTAAAATCCCCCCCCCCTTCCTCCTTTTTTTTCCAATGTATAAGTTAAGGGCTTAGGCGAAGCGAAATTGAAGGAAACCAATTTTTTTTATTAAACCCCGGACATCAAAGCACCCTCCTTCTCCCTCCCCCCCTCCCTCCTCACCGCTCTTAATTAATAATTTTCCCACCTGAAAAACAAAAAATAATTTAAATGCAAATAAGCACGTTTCCCGAAAATTTCCTTTTAATTATACCCGTTTGAAAAAGTTCCGGATTAAATTTACCGGATCGTCGTTTTAGGCTCTCACGTTTTTCCCACTCGACGTCTCCGTATAACGGTAAGCACACACATACGTTGTACGTATTACGTACATATATTCGTGAGAGCGTGCATTAAACCGGAGCAATAAAGAGCCCTCAAAGCCCGATCCTGGTTGATGTTTCCAATTTGGTTTCCTAATAAACCGGTTTCCTAGGAATTAATCTGTCTTTAATCTCGGCCAATTTCCGTCTGGCAGCATCTCTGGTTTAATAATATCGAGCGGGGGTGTAATGCGCCCGTCACCCTATATACAATGTTAAAGGGTTTTAACGATGTGGTGCCTTTCTGATACACCTTAGGCCATAATGGTATAAGCGTTTTTTATAGAGCTTTTCATGCTCTAAATGATGGGCGAAAGAATTTTTGAAATCGGTTGAATTTTCCAGATTTCCGCTACCGGAAATCACCGTTTGCTCCCTTGCTAAGCGGTGTTTTTTGAAAAAGTTGTAGAGCACTTTTCTGTGGGGGGCCAAGGGGAACGTCCAGTGGACAAATTAAAACATCCAATTTTCTTCCCCATGATGACATTTTCAAAATTGCGAACAGATCTGGCATAAGAAGGAGGATCTGATTAGAGCAAACCCCCGGATTATTTTCCCGTAAGGTTCTTATTTATCTTCGTGACCCGGTTTTCGCGGTGACACAAAAGGTGGCGAAATACAAATTTCCCAATGTCGCAGTCTCGTTTTCCCATATGGATTCGTCGTTGAATTGGGTCGTGTGGTAAATTTTAGGGCTCCCCCGGTGTGGGATGGGGTGGGAAAAGAGGGGGCGGCGGGTCTCTCTTTACCTACTTTGCCGCCCCCCTAATGTTGCACCGTGTGTATATATGTAAATTCTTTATTCTATGAAACGTCATAATTTCCTAAAAAGGGTCGTGCGCGCTCTTCGGGGTGACATTTACATATTTTTATGGACAAAGTTGCCGTGTTATAATCCCCTTCGGGGGGCGTGGGATGTTTCCGGAAAATCTTTGCCGGGGTGAGGCACTTTGGGCTTAACAACAATTGAATATTGTGACAGCGGAAACAGTCTTGCGTCCGTTTGATCAAACTTATTAAACATAGATTTTTTGTCAACTTTGAAGGGCTGTATCCTGGAAAATCTCAGTCTTACAACTCTCCTAGTGGTACCAAACGATTCAGAAGGTTCCAAATAGTCTAGAAACGTTGGAAAAATTATTTGAGAGTCAACAGTTTTTCCTGGAAAAAATTCCAAAGTTGACCATTTTTTTAAAAAATTGATTTTTCTTCTCAAGTTTGAAAGGCTGTATCTTGGAAAATTTAAAAGGTACGACTCTGCCAGTGGTACCAAAGAATTCTAGAGGTCTTAAACATTCTGGAAACGTTAGAAAATTAATTTAGGACTTAACGGTTTTCTCTGGAAAAAATTCCAAAGTTGGTCATTTTTGATCAAAGTTACTAAAATTCGATTTTTTCTCAACTTTGAACGGGCTGTATCTTGGAAAACATCCGTCGTACAGCCCTCTCAATGGTACCAGACGATTCAGGAGGGCTCAAATATTCTGAAAACTTTAAAAAAATAATTTCAGAGTTAACGGTTTTTCCTGGAAAAAAATCCAAAGTTTGCCATTTTCCGTGAAAGTCGATTTTTTTGCTCAACTTTTAAGGGCTGTATTTCGGAAAGTATCTGTCGTACGATATACCGAGTAGTACTAAATGATTAAGGAAGTCTCAAGTATTCTAAAAATGTAGAAAACAAAATTTGAGAGTCAACAATTTTTCCTGGAAAAAATTTCAAAGTTGACCATTTTTTGTAAAAATCGATTTTTTTTCTGAAGTTTGAAAGGCTGTATCTTAGAAAATTTAAAAGGTACGACTCTACCAGTGATACCAAAAGATTCAAGAGGTCTCATACATTCCGGAAACGTTGGAAAAGCATTTTAGGACTTAACGGTTTTCTCTGGAAAAAAATCAAAAGTTGGTAATTTTTAATCAAAGTTACTAAAATTTGATTAATTTTCTTAACTTTGAACGGGTTGTATTTCGGAAAATATCCATCGTACAACCCTCCCAATAGTACCAGACGATTTAGGAGGGCCCAAATATTCTGGAAACTTTAGAAAAATAATTTGAGAGTTAACAGTTTTCGCTGGAGAAAATTCCAAAGTTGACCATTTTCGGTGAAAATCGATTCTTTTGCTCAACCTTTAAGAGCTGTATCTCGAAAAATATCAATCGTACGATGTTCCCAGTAGTACTAAACGATTGAGAAAGTCTCAAATATTCTAAAAACATAAAAAAAAAAAATTGAGAGTCAACAATTTTCCCTGGAAAAAATTCCAAAGTTTGCCATTTTCCGTGAAAGTTGATTTTTTTTCTCAAGTTTGAAAGGCTGTATCTTAAAAAATGTATGTGGTACGACTCTGCCAGTAGTACTAAAAGATTCAGGAGATCTCAAACATTCTGGAAACGTTAGAAAAATAATTTAAGATTTAACGGTTTTCTCTGGAAAAAATTCCAAAGTTGGTCAATTTTGATCAAAGTTACTAAAATTTGACGTTTTTCTCAACTTTGAAGAGCTGTATCTCTGGAAATTTCAGTCCAACGATATTTCCAGTAGTACTAAACGATTGAGGAAGTCTCAAATATTCTAAAAACGTAGAAAACAAAATTTTAGAGTCAACAATTTTTCCTGGAAAAAATTCCAAAGTTGACCATTTTTTATAAAAATCGATTTTTTTTCTCATGTTTGAAAGGCTGTATCTTGGAAAATTTAAGTGGTACGACTCTGCCAGTAGTACTAAATAATTTTAGAGGTCTTAAATATTCTAGAAATGTTGGAAAAGTAATTTAGGACTTAACGGTTTTCTCTGGAAAAAATTCCAAAGTTGGTCATTTTTGACCAAAGTAACTAAAATTTGATTGTTTTCTCAACTTTGAACGGGCTGTATCTCGGAAAATATCCGTCGTACGATATTCCCAGTAGTACTAAACGATTGAGAAAGTCTCAAATATTCTAAAAACATCGAAAAAAAAAATTGAGAGTCAACAATTTTCCCTGGAAAAAATTCCAAAGTTTGCCATTTTCCGTTAAAGTCGATTTTTTTTCTCAAGCTTGAAAAGCTGTATCTTAAAAAATGTATGTAGTACGACTCTGCCAGTAGTACTAAAAGATTCAGGAGATCTCAAGCATTCTGGAAACGTTAGAAAAGTAATTTAAGATTTAACGGTTTTCTCTGGAAAAAATTCCAAAGTTGGTCAATTTTGATCAAAGTTACTAAAATTTGACGTTTTTCTCAACTTTGAAGAGCTGTATCTCTGGAAATTTCAGTCCAACGATATTTCCAGTAGTACTAAACGATTGAGGAAGTCTCAAATATTCTAAAAACGTAGAAAACAAAATTTTAGAGTCAACAATTTTTCCTGAAAAAAATTCCAAAATTGACCATTTTTTATAAAAATCGATTTTTTTTCTCATGTTTGAAAGGCTGTATCTTGGAAAATTTAAGTGGTACGACTCTGCCAGTAGTACTAAATAATTTTAGAGGTCTTAAATATTCTAGAAATGTTGGAAAAGTAATTTAGGACTTAACGGTTTTCTCTGGAAAAAATTCCAAAGTTGGTCATTTTTGACCAAAGTAACTAAAATTTGATTTTTTTCTCAACTTTGAACGGGCTGTATCTCGGAAAATATCCGTCGTACGATATTCCCAGTAGTACTAAACGATTGAGAAAGTCTCAAATATTCTAAAAATGTAAAAAACAAAATTTGAGAGTCATCAATTTTTCCTGGAAAAAATTCCAAAGTTGACCATTTTTTAAAAAAATCGATTTTTTTTCTCAAGTTTGAAAGGCTGTATCTTGGAAAATTTAAAAGGTACGACTCTACCAGTGGTATCAAAAGATTCAAGAGGTCTCATACATATTAGAATATTTGGGATCTTCTAAATCGTTTGGTACCACTGGGAGGGTCGTATAATGGATATTTTCCGAGATACAGCTCTTCAAAGTTCGAGAAAAAGTCGATTTTCATGAGTTTTTAACGAACAAAGTTAAAAGACCAATTCCGATGAAAATCGATTTATTCCTCAACATTGAAGGGCTGTATCTCGGAAAATATCAGTCGTACAACCCTCCCAGTAGTACCAAACGATTCAGAAGGTTCCAAATATTCTAGAAACGTTGAAAAAATAATTCGAAAGTCACTATTTGTATTTTTTTTTTTTAAATTCCTTAAAGAGGGTAGTGCGTTCTTCGGGGGTGACATTTACATATTTTCATGAACACGTTATAAATCCCCTTGAAAAGGGATGTTAATAAAATAACAATTGAATGTTGTGGCGGCGGAAACACCACCCTCCCGTCCAGATAAATAAATGTCCTCCCACTCCGGTGCATTTATTTATATTTTATCATTTCACTTTCAGGATGAAGGGGGTTCTTCTTCTTTCGTCTGCAGCGCATTGAATTAAATATGCGCCCCGGCAGCTGTTTCGCGGATATTTGAATAAATATTTTATCCCGACCGGGAATTTGGGGAAGAAGCCTTGACAAATCCGCTCCTTTAACAAAAAACAACGGAATTATTATTCTCACCTCGGCCGTTTCGAATTTACCGCGACATTTCCATTTTTATACGAAAACGGATTTTTGGACGCGACAGATTCGTTTGTTTTATTTATTTCTCAGATGTTTTTGTGCATATTTAGGCTCCCTCGGGCCATCTTTCACTCGTATGTAATGTGCAGTTTGCTCCGGCCCATCTTTCACGTTATTTTATCCCATAAATGTCATTCTTTTAGGCCTAGAGGCCTTATTATGCATCTCACCTAAAAGTGCCTTAAGACTTTCTTGAAGGCAGCCTAAAGCTCTTAATGCTCAAAAAAGAAATTTTCAAGTTCGGTCAAGTTTTTGGAAATTTTTCTAATTTCCGGCACCGGAAATCAGGCTTAACTCGGTCCCTATTGAGTTTTCGCAAAAAATTTAAAAAAATATTCGGTTTGTAATGAAATAATGCATCATTTAAGAGCGACGTCATCAAAATCAAACGAATCGGGTTTTTAAAACTGACACGTCGGCTAATGAGTTTCCGCGTTTTAAATTCGATGGCGCGGTGCCGGAAAATTGCTCCGTTATGTTTATTTTTAATTTTCCTCCACCCACCCCTCCGCCTCGGTTAAACAAATGACTCCCGTTTAACCCGCGTATCGCGTGGCTTATTTAAAAAATCAGTCGCTAATTAGATTGACGCCCGGGGTTGATATGGCAACAAAAAAAAAAAAAAGCCCACTGGAATGGAATTGACAAGTTTCGGGCTCGCACCACTGTCGACTCTTTTATGACCCGAAATTAGCTTTCGGGATCGGGAATATAGAAAAGTCCCCGTTTCCCGTTTGTTGATTAAAATGTAACGAGCGGGAGGAAGGGGGTGCGGGCCGGACGTTGTTTCTATTTGTAGTTCCTCAGGTGCACATACACTCTCAGTAGTTGTTTTTACGCTCAAAGGGCGGCCTTGGTATCATCGGGAAGGGCTCCTGCTCATGAAATATTCAATCAAGGTAGACAAGGAGCATCTTCTGCTGCGAAGTAATTGTATTTTAATTATTCATCTTTCCGGAATAATTTCGAGAAGGGAAGGGAGAGAGACAGAGAGGATTTTTAATGTGATTGCTTTTTTGCGATTAGGGGGGAGACGCGACTTGCTTCTGGCACACACAATCGTAAAATGTATTATTAAACGTTAAGTTGATTTTTTTTTGAAGAGCTGTATCTTGGAAAATGTCAATCGTACGACTCTCCCAGTTATACCAAACGATTCAGGAGGTTCCAAATATTCTGAGAACGTTGGAAAAATAAATTGAGGGTTAAGAGTTTTTCCTGGAAAAAATTCCAAAGTTGGACATTTTTCATTCAAAAATCAATTTTTTTCTTAATTTTGAAAGGCTGTATCTCGAAAAATATTAGTGGTACACCTTTCTGAGTAGTACCAAACGATTCAGAAGGTTTCAAATATTCTAGAAACGTTGGAAAAATAATTTGAGAGTCAACAGTTTTTTCTGAAAAAAATTCCAAAATTGGCCATTTTTCATTCAAAAATCATTTTTTTTCCTAGTTTTGAAAGGCCGTATCTCGGAAAATATTAGTGGTACACCTTTCCTAGTAGTACCAAATGATTAAGAAGGCTCCAAATATTCTAGAAACGTTAGAAAAATTATTTGAGAGTCAACAGTTTTTCTGGAAAAAAATTCCAAAGTTGGACATTTTTCATTCAAAAATCAATTTTTTTCCTAATTTTGAAAGGCCGTATCTCGGAAAATATTAGTGGTACACCTTTCCTAGTAGTACCAAACGATTTAGAAGGCTCCAAATATTCTAGAAACGTTAGAAAAATAATTTGAGAGTCAACAGTTTTTTCTGGAAAAAATTCCAAAATTGGCCATTTTTCATTCAAAAATCAACTTTTTTCCTAATTTTGAAAGGCCGTAGCTCGGAAAATATCAGTGGTACGCCTTTCCTAGTAGTACCAAACGATTCAGAAGGTTCCAAGTATTCTAGAAACGTTGGAAAAATAATTTGAAAGTCAACAGTTTTTCGTGGGAAAAATTCCAAAGTTGGCCATTTTTTATTCAAAAATCAATTTTTTTTCTTAATTTTGAAAGGCTGTACCTCGGAAAATATTAGTGGTACACGTTTCCTAGTAATACCAAACGATTCAGAAGGTTCCAAATATTCTAGAAACATTGGAAAATTAATTTGAGAGGCAACAGTTTTTCCTGGAAAAAAATCCAAAATTGGGCATTTTTCATTCAAAAATATTTTTTTTTCCTAATTTTGAAAGGCCGTATCTCGGAAAATATTAGTGGTACACATTTCCTAGTAGTACCAAACGATTCAGAAGGTTCCAAGTATTCTAGAAAAGTTGGAAAAATAATTTGAGATTCAACAGTTTTTCCTGGAAAAAATTCCAAAGTTGGCCATTTTTCATTCAAAAATCAATTTTTTTCCTAATTTTGAAAGGTCATATCTCAAAAAATATTAGTGGTACCCCTTTCCTAGTAGTACCAAACGATTCAGAAGGTTCCAAATATTCTAGAAACGTTGGAAAAATAATTTGAGATTTAACAGTTTTTCCTGGAAAAAATTCTAAATTTGGCCATTTTTCATTCAAAAATGAATTTTTTTCTTAATTTTAAAAGGCTGTATCTTGGAAATATCAGTGGTACGCCTTTCCCAGTAGTACCAAACGATTCGGAAGGTTCCAAATATTCTAGAAACGTTGAAAAAATAATTTGAGAGTCAACAGTTTTCTCTGAAAAAAATTCCAAAGTTGGCCATTTTTGATCAAAAATAATTTTAAAAAAAATGTTCTCAACCTTGAACGGACTGTATCTCGAAAAATATCCATCATACAACCCTACCAGTGGTACCAAACGATTCAGAACATCCCAAATATTCTAGAAACGTTGAAAAAATAATTTGAGAGTCAACAGCTTTCTCTGGAAAAAATTCCAAAGTTGGCTATTTTTGATCAAAATTTTAAAAAAATGGTTTTTTTTCTGAACCTTGAACGGGCTGTATCTCGAAAAATATCCGTCGTACGACCCTCCCAGTGGTACCAAACGATTCAGAAGATCCCAAATATTCCAGAAACGTCACAAAAATAAATTACACCTTAACAGTTTTTCCTTGAAAGCATTTTTAACGCGATTTTTTTTTTTGCGATTAAGAGAGACGCCACTTGCCTCGCACAAACAATCATAAAATGTAAATTTAACATTAGAATCCTCCTCCTCCTCCTCTTCCTCCCTCACGAGCGGGGGTGGGAGGAGGAAGAGAATATGCAGCGAAAACAATAGCGTTTTGATAAATTGGCCCCGCAACAGAGGAAATCGTATATTTCCAGCACGGGGGGGGTAGGGAGGCACGGGGGAGAATCTTGGCCGCGATCCAGAACGATTAAATTACATTACAATTATAATAGTATTACGGGGTAGGAGGAGGAGAAATGATTTTGATTAGGACCCCGGATTATTCCGGGTTTCGCTGCATAAAAAACCGTACCAAAGCTGTGATGTGATGTGATGAACTTTTAATAATTCCGGGCCTATTGTGCTTCTGACGGAAATTTGGTGTAAGGATTTCTTGAAGGTCTTTTCTCGCTCTAGGTAGGGAGAAAAAGAAATTTTTGATTCGGACGGTTTTTAGGAAATTTTCGAAATTTCCGTTTTACCGGAAATCACGAATTGCGGCGTCCCTGTTGGTTTTTCCAAAAAATTCATAGAACACTTTTCGATTGTTTATTTAAAAAGGCATCGATTGGCACTGGAAAAATGTCAAAAAAATTCCTGGAAAACCTGGAAATTGACGCTTTTAGGGTCTCCGTGCCGATTAAATTACTCCAAGAGGGATACGTCAATCTCGATTTGCCAAAGCCACCGCAATACCGAAGGAAACTTTTACAAAAGTAAACGGGGGAGGATGGGGGATGTTATTGAATAAAAAATATATGGGAGAATCGGTCCGGAGTAGAAAAGTGGTCCGATCCAGTTGTTGTTATTGGGGGCTTACGTGTGCTAAAATCGGAAACAATTCCGTTGCTCCCTCCCCCTCCCTGGATCGATCCCCGTTGCCCCGGAGTGGATTTGTTTTGCTTATCGACGACTCTCGCTCCCCAGCAACAAATCGCTACCGTTGAATAAATATTTATTCTGCGATTTTTTTAGTAGTATAATAAATAAGTTATAGGTATGTACAGGGTGTCCCAAATTCGATTGGAATCTCGGAAACCATAAGAGTCCATCTCCGGAAGTATCCGTAACTTTACAATTTTTTAAACGTCATTTTATTAAACTCCAAATTGCGCAACTTTGTCTCCATTTAACTCTTACACTTTCCGAGACTCCAATGGTCAGCCTTGAATTTGGGACCCCCTGTACACTTTATTTATAATTGAAGTTCAACCAAAAAGGCACGTCCCGGTATACACCATAAATAAACGTTTATTTAACTATCGTCGCGCGTTGCTCTAGCTCCCTCTAGAGCTAGTTACACTATAAAGAAAAAAACGATGAGAAAAGAAACAAACGACAGTGAGTCGAGTAAATTGGAACGTTCGGATAATCCCCCGGTTAATCCGCTCTCTTGACGAGTTTCCCCCTGCTGCCTTAAGTGAAAAGTTGTTTTCCGGAATTAAGTTGGTTCGTTGAACACGCCGGATTAAGACACCCCCGAAAAGGCGTCACATCTGACTCCTCCGGGGGACCAACAGTAAAACCACCCACTCTAATTTTATCACATATATATTCTTAAATAGGGAAACAAATAATATCAGTTTTATGTACAACTAGTATCACAGATTAGTCCGTATATAATATGTTTGTCAACCAGTTCACGCACCCTTAAAAGAACACTTTCACGAGAAACACCCCCAGGGAGACGAGCCTCGACGGGGGCATGAGCATCAAATTGGTCCGGGCACCTGCAAGTAACACCCCCCCACCTCGCTCTCAACAATAAATTCTTACAACCGATCCAGACTTACCTGAAGAGTTTCTCTCGCCCATTAAGAGTACGGACGCGGGATGGGGCGTGTCCGGTTTCACCTGGACCTCCAGGCTCCTCGCCCGGTACAATTTAAAGAGGGAGGCCTCGCAGGTGATCCTCAACGGTTCCCAGCTGCCCCCCACCCCGGATAGTTCCAGGCGCGCCGTTTTTTGTTCCAGAGACTGGTCCGCCAACGGCGTGATTTGTTCGGAGGTGTAGCCCGGAACCTGGAACGAACGAGTTTCGAGAGTGGAAATCAGCAATCAGTTGTTATGGAAAAGGAACTTTTTATATCTCTATTATGACGATTGAGTCACTGTCTTACCTTTTCGTCGTTTACGAAGAAAGTGACGTTTGAGGCTGGATGGCTGGGGGGGACGTGGCAGTCGGCTATTAGAGGCCTCCCGTGTTCCAGGCCGGTTTTGTCTACGGTGACCAGTGGGATCCCTACGGGAACCACTGGAAAAAAACAACCCTTTTTTTTAAGTGAAATTATTGGGGTTGTTTGGGGCGTGGCGTCTTTATTATACATCGGAGGGAAATGTGCTATGAGGGTTTTTTAAAGGGTTCGTCGAGCTCTTGGTGGTGTAAAAAAGAATTTCGGGATTCGGAGGGTTTTTTGGAAATTTTTTAGATTTCCGGTGCTTGGAACGTTCTTAAAAAAACGTTCATAGTTTCCTTATTAGGCTGTTTAGGGCAAAAAGGTATTCCTGCTTTTTTCGGGGTATTTTTGCAAAGAATTGAATGCAAAAGTAAAAACCCTAATTTTCCTTATAGTTCCAGAGAAAATTGGGAAAATATGAAAATCAGTTTTTATGAATTATCTCGAAAATTACTACAGATAGAAGTGTGAAATATTTTGCAAACGGTAGATCTTTTTAGCTCAAACAACTTTTGTTTAAACGATTTTTCTCTCAGCTGCATAGATTTTCCAAAAAAAAATTAACAACATTTTTTGGAGAATTTCCCAGTGAAGTACGTGCAATTTTGGGCTAAAAAACAATTTTTTAAATTAAATTTTCGGTTATGGAAATTAGCTTATGATAATTCTAAGCCAGTTTCTCCTTTAAAATATTTTCTATAGAACAATTTTTTTGAGTTAGAGCCAATTTTTGAGTCATTTTAGAGGAAAAATATTTTCAACAATTTTTTGTGCTCTTATTATGAAACTTAGAAAAAAGTGTTATTAGGATTTTTTTATATCAATTTAATGCTCTACTAAATGGTTATTTTGTTTTTTATTTTTTGAAAATTTTAATTTTTCGAAATTTTTGACCTCAAAAATTGGGCTGTTTTTCAAAAATCCTTTATAGCTCCCTTATTATGCAATTTAGGGCAAAAAGGTATTCTAACTTTTTTTTAGGCATCCTTGCATAGAACCCAATACAAAAGTAAAAATAGTAATTTTCCTCATAGTTTCGGAGAAAATTGGAAAAATATGAAAATCGGTTTTCTTCAATTTTCTCAAAAACGGTCAAACCTAAAATTGTAAAATATTTTGCAAACGATAGCCCCTTTTAGGCCAAACAACTTTTGTAAAAACGATTTTTCTCTCAGGCTCACAGATTTTCCAAAAAAAAATTAAAACCATTTTTTAGAGAATTTCCCTGGGGTATTCCCTGCAAAAAGTTGCCCCAAAAAACGATTTTTTTAAATGGGAATTTTTCGGTCCGGAAAGTATTTTAGAACAATTCTAACATATTTTCCTCCCTTAAAACGTTTAATACTCAACATTTTTTTTGAGTTAGAGCCAATTTTTGAGTCATTTTTGAGGAAAAATATTTTCAAAAATTTTTTGTGCTCTTATTATGAAACTTAGAAAAAAGTGTTATTAGGATTTTTTCATGCTAATTTAATGCTTTACTAAGTGGCAATTTTGTTTTTGGATTTTTCGAAAATTTTAATTTTTCGAAATTTTTGACCTCAAAAATTGGGCTGTTTTTCAAAAATCTTTAATAGCTCCCTTATTATGCAATTTAGGGCAAAAAAGTATTCAACCTTTTTTTTAGGCATCCTTGCATAGAACCCAATACAAAAGTAAAAATAGTAATTTTCCTCATAGTTCCAGAGAAAATTAGGAAAGTATGAAAATCAGTTTTCTTGAATTTTCTCAAAAACGGTCAAACTTAAAATTATAAAATATTTTGCAAATGATAGCCCCTTTTAGGCCAAACAACTTTTGTAAAAACGATTTTTCTCTTAGACTCACAGATTTTCCAAAAAAAAATTAAAACCATTTTTTAGAGAATTTCCCTGGGGTATTCCCTGCAAAAGTTGACCCAAAAATCGATTTTTTTAAATAGGAATTTTTCGTTCGAAAAAGCGTTTTAGAGCAATTCTAACATATTTTCCTTCCTTAAAACGTTTAATACTCAACAATTTTTTTGAGTTAGAGCCAATTTTTGAGTCATTTTTGAGGAAAAATATTTTCAAAAATTTCTTGTGCTCTTATTATGAAACTTAGAAAAAAGTGTTATTAGGATTTTTTTATGTCTATTTAATGCTTTACTAAGTGGCAATTTTGTTTTTGGATTTTTCGAAAATTTTAATTTTTCGAAATTTTTGACCTCAAAAATTGGGCTGTTTTTCAAAAATCCTTTATAGCTTCCTTATTATGCAATTTAGGGCAAAAAGGTATTCTAACTTTTTTTTAGGCATCCTTGCATAGAACCCAAAACAAAAGTAAAAACAGTAATTTTCCTCATAGTTCCAGAGAAAATTAGGAAAATATGAAAATCGGTTTTCTTGAATTTTCTCTAAAACGGTCAAACCTAAAATTGTAAAATTTTTTGCAAACGATAGCCCCTTTTAGGCCAAACAACTTTTGTTAAAACGATTTTTCTCTTAGACTCACAGATTTTCCAAAAAAAAATTAAAACCATTTTTTAGAGAATTTCCCTGGGGTATTCCCTGCAAATTTTGCCCCAAAAAACGATTTTTTTAAATGGGCATTTTTCGGTCCGGAAAGTATTTTAGAGCAATTCTAACATATTTTCCTCCCTTAAAACGTTTATTACTCAACAATTTTTTTGAGTTAGAGCCAATTTTTGAGTCATTTTTGAGAAAAAATATTTTCAAAAATTTTTTGTGCTCTTATTATGAAACTTAGAAAAAAGTGTTATTAGGATTTTTTTATATCAATTTAATGCTTTACTAAGTGGCAATTTTGTTTTTGGATTTTTCGAAAATTTTAATTTTTCGAAATTTTTGACCTCAAAAATTGGGCTGTTTTTCAAAAATCCTTCATAGCTTCCTTATTATGCAATTTAGGGCAAAAAGGTATTCTACCTTTTTTTAGGCATCCTTGCATAGAACCCAATACAAAAGTAAAAACACCAATTTTCCTCATAGTTTCGGAGAAAATTGGAAAAATATGAAAATCGGTTTTCTTGAATTTTCTCAAAAACGGTCAAACCTAAAATTATAAAATATTTTGCAAACGATAGCCCTTTTTAGGCCAAACAACTTTTGTTAAAACGTTTTTCCTCTCAGCCTCACAGATTTTCCAAAAAAAAATTAAAACCATTTTTTAGAGAATTTCCCTGGGGTATTCCCTGCAAAAAATTGACCCAAAAATCGATTTTTTTAAATAGGAATTTTTCGTTCGAAAAAGCGTTTTAGAGCAATTCTAACATATTTTCCTCCCTTAAAACGTTTAATACTCGACAATATTTTTGAGTTAGAGCCAATTTTTGAGTCATTTTTGAGGAAAAATATTTTCAAAAATTTTTTGTGCTCTTATTATGAAACTTAGAAAAAAGTGTTAATAAGATTTTTTCATGCTAATTTAATGCTTTAGTAAATGGTTATTTTGTTTTTTTATTTTTCGAAAATTTTAATTTTTCGAAATTTTTGACCTCAAAAATTGGGCTGTTTTTCAAAAATCCTTCATAGCTCCCTTATTATGCAATTTAGGGCAAAAAGGTATTCTACCTTTTTTTTAGGCATCCTTGCATAGAACCCAATACAAAAGTAAAAACACCAATTTTCCTCATAGTTTCGGAGAAAATTGGAAAAATATGAAAATCGGTTTTCTTGAATTTTCTCTAAAACGGTCAAACCTAAAATTGTAAAATATTTTGCAAACGATAGCCCCTTTTAGGCCAAACAACTTTTGTTAAAACGATTTTTCTCTTAGGCCCACAGATTTTCCAAAAAAAAATTAAAACCATTTTTTAGAGAATTTCCCTGGGGTATTCCCTGCAAAAAGTTGACTCAAAAATCGATTTTTTTAAATAGGCATTTTTCGGTCTGGAAAATATTTTAGAGCAATTCTAACATATTTTCTTCCCTTAAAACGTTTAAAACTCAACAATTTTTTTGAGTTAGAGCCAATTTTTGAGTCATTTTTGAGGAAAAATATTTTCAAAAATTTTTTGTGCTCTTATTATAAAACTTAGAAAAAAGTGTTATTAGGATTTTTTCATGCTAATTTAATGCTCTACTAAGTAGCAATTTTGTTTTTGGATTTTTCGAAAAATTTATTTTTTCGAAATTTTTGACCTCAAAAATTGGGCTGTTTTTCAAAAATCTTTAATAGCTCCCTTATTATGCACTTTAGGGCAAAAAGGTATTTTAACTTTTTTTCAGGCATCCTTGCATAGAACCCAATACAAAAGTAAAAATAGTAATTTTCCTCATAGTTTCGGAGAAAATTGGAAAAATATGAAAATCGGTTTTCTTCAATTTTCTCAAAAACGGTTAAACCTAAAATTGTAAAATATTTTGCAAACGATAGCCTCTTTTAGGCCAAACAACTTTTGTAAAAACGATTTTTCTCTCAGGCTCACAGATTTTCCAAAAAAAAATTAAAACCATTTTTTAGAGAATTTCCCTGGGGTATAATACCATGCAAATTTTGACCCAAAAATCGATTTTTTTAAATAGGCATTTTTCGTTCCAGAAAGCGTTTTAGAGCAAATCTATCGTATTTTCCTCCCTTAAAACGTTTATTACTCAACAATTTTTTTGAGTTAGAGCCAATTTTTGAGTCATTTTTGAGGAAAAATATTTTCAAAAATTTTTTGTGCTCTTATTATAAAACTTAGAAAAAAGTGTTATTAGGATTTTTTCATGCTAATTTAATGCTCTACTAAGTGGCAACTTTGTTTTTGGATTTTTAGAAAATTTTAATTTTTCGAAATTTTTGACCTCAAAAAATGGGCTGTTTTTCAAAAATCTTTAATAGCTCTCTTATTATGCACTTTAGGACAAAAACGTATTTTGACTTTTTTTCAGGCATCCTTGCATAGAACCCAATACAAAAGTAAAAATAGTAATTTTCCTCATAGTTTCAGAGAAAATTAGGAAAATATGAAATACGGTTTTCTTGAATTTTCTCAAAAACGGTCAAACCTAAAATTATAAAATATTTTGCAAACGATAGCCCTTTTTAGGCCAAACAACTTTTGTTAGAACGATTTTTCTCTTAGGCTCACAGATTTTCCAAAAAAAAACTAAAACCATTTTTTAGAGAATTTCCCTGGGGTATTCCCTGCAAAAAGTTGACCCAAATATCGATTTTTTTAAATAGGAATTTTTCGTTCCAGAAAGCGTTTTAAAGCAATTCTATCGTATTTTCCTCCCTTAAAACGTTTATTACTCAACAATTTTTTTGAGTTAGAGCCAATTTTTGAGTCATTTTTGAGGAAAAATATTTTCAAAAATTTTTTGTGCTCTTATTATGAAACTTAGAAAAAAGTGTTATTAGGATTTTTTTATGTCAATTTAATGCTTTACTAAGTGGCAATTTTGTTTTTGAATTTTTTGAAAATTTTAATTTTTCGAAATTTTTGACCTCAAAAATTGGGCTGTTTTTCAAAAATCCTTCATAGCTCCCTTATTATGCAATTTAGGGCAAAAAGGTATTCTACCTTTTTTTTAGGCATCCTTGCATAGAACCCAATACAAAAGTAAAAACACCAATTTTCCTTATAGTTTCGGAGAAAATTGGAAAAATATGAAAATCGGTTTTCTTGAATTTTCTCAAAAACGGTCAAACCTAAAATTATAAAATATTTTGCAAACGATAGCCCTTTTTAGGCCAAACAACTTTTGTTAAAACAATTTTTCTCTCAGCCTCACAGATTTTCCAAAATAAAATTAAAACCATTTTTTAGAGAATTTCCCTGGGGTATTCCCTGCAAATTTTGACCCAAAAAACGATTTTTTTTTAAATGGGCATTTTTCGGTCTGGAAAGTATTTTAGAGCAATTCTAACATATTTTCCTCCCTTAAAACGTTTAATACTCAACAATTTTTTTGAGTTAGAGCCAATTTTTGAGTCATTTTTGAGGAAAAATATTTTCAAACATTTTTTGTGCTCTTATTATGAAACTTAGAAAAAAGTGTTATTAGGATTTTTTTATGTCAATTTAATGCTTTACTAAGTGGCAATTTTGTTTTTGAATTTTTCGAAAATTTTCATTTTTCGAAATTTTTGACCTCAAAAATTGGGCTGTTTTTCAAAAATCCTTCATAGCTCCCTTATTATGCAATTTAGGGCAAAAAGGTATTCTAATTTTTTTTTTGGCATCCCTGCATAGAACCCAATACAAAAGCAAAAACAGTAATTTTCCTCATAGTTCCAGAGAAAATTAGGAAAATATGAAAATCGGTTTTCTTGAATTTTCTCAAAAACGGTCAAACCTAAAATTATAAAATATTTTGCAAACGATAGCCCTTTGTAGGCCAAACAACTTTTGTAAAAACAATTTTTCTCTTAGCCTCACAGATTTTCCAAAAAAAAATTAAAACCATTTTTTAGAGAATTTCCCTGAGGGTATACCATGCAAATTTTGACCCAAAAATCGATTTTTTTAAATGAGCATTTTTCCTTCCAAAAACCATTTTAGACAAATTTTAACACATTTTCCTCCCATTAAATCATTTTCCACGTAACAATTTTTGAGTTACAGCCAATTTTTGAGGAAAAAAATATTTTCAAAAATTTTTCGTGCCCTTACTATAAACCTGAGCAAAAAACCTCATAAGGATTTTTCAAAGGGTTCCCCAAGCCCTAAATAATAAAACAAAAAACTCTTCAATTCCGATGACTTTTTCAAAAATTTTCCTGATTTCCGGCACCGGAAACCCCGTTTAAATCCCTTACTATTCATTTTTCCGAAAAAATCATAGAACCCTTTTCGATCGGTCGCATTAAGGCGCATCAATTGCCAAACTAAAAAAAACACAAGTTCTCCAACAAATCGGGCTATTGAATAAATTAATGTAGATTTAATTAAAATCTATCCGGGACAGAAAAACGCCCCTGCAAATAAATTTCCATTTATTAAATAAATTCAACGAATACCGACGCACTGAAACTTTTAATTATTAAAACATGATATAAAGCCCTTTATGGCCGGAAAATGCGTTCGCCCTATTAAAAGTAATATCCCCAAGGGATTGGGGGGGGGGGGGGGGGAGAAGGAGGATTATTTTAATAAAATTTTATATTTTTGCGTGCGTGGAGGGTTAACGGGGGCGGAATCGGGCGATCCGGTCGGCCCCAAAAATCAACCAACAAACAATCATCGAGAGTCGCTCGTTAACGCGGTGATTTACCATAAAACGTATAAAGGGGAAAAATTTATGGGAAAGCGAAAATCAATTGTAAAGGCGCCCGGAATTGAATCCTCCGGATTACAATGGGAGATTTACAGTGCGGCGGAATCGTCCTAACAATAATGCTCCTCCCGCATGGCGGTTTATCGACCAATTAGTTGGCGCATCTTAAGGTCACTTAATCGAGTAATTTTTAAATAACATCCGTCGTCGTCCGTTTAAATTATGCACGAGTAATCGATTGCCACGGAGGGTAATTTACCTTAACCTCAATCGGAAAACAAATGCCGCCCCGATAAAGTCTCCAAAACGTAAAGTGCTCCCGTAGTAGTAAAACGACCCGTTTTACCGGCACACATTTACGAGAGAACAAGCGACCCTGTCTCTCCACCCCGCTTCCGCTTGCTGGAATACGAGTTCATTTTGGAAATTGAGAGGCCCCATTTGGAGCAGCTGTTCCGGAGGGCCGAGGTCCCCCCTGTACCTTAATCACACGATGTAATGATGCTGTCGTTACTCGATGCTAAAAATTGCGGTTCAGTGCGATCGGTGGTTGAGAGCAAAATTGGAATGGATAAAGCTTTAGAAGTTCTTAAGTTTTCATGATAAATTAATGAAATAAACGGCAATTGGTGCCGAAATAATGTGGCTATGTAGTTATTAAGTCATTTATGGCACTTCCTTTATTAAAAAGTGTCAAAATTGTCAATTTACTTGCAAGTGAAAATTTTATAGTTAATATTCAGACCGATCAAGGACGCGAGTTTTCAAATTAAATTTGATCTGGAAAAAGCTTCATAACTTCTCAACTTTTCAAGATAAATGATTGAAATAAATTGCATGTTGTACTGAAATGATGTAGCTATGTAGCTGTATAGTCAGCTACAGCGCTTTACTTTTAAAAATGCCAAAATTTTGAATTTACTGGCAAGTAAAGCTCTAATGTTTTATATTGAAAGCGACTAGGGATACGAGTTTTCAAATTAAAGTTAGACTCGAAAAAGCTTCATAACTTTTTGGCTTTTAAAGATAAATGGTTGAAATAAACAGCAATTGGTACTGAAATGATGTAGCAATGTAGCTGTATACTGAGCCTTTTAAAAAATGTCATAATTTTGAATTTATTGGCAAACAAAATTATTACATTTAATACACAAAGCGATCAGGGACGAGAGTTTTCAAATTGAAGTTGAACTGGAAAAAGCGTCATAACTTCTTAGCTTTTTTTTGATATTATTTTTTTGAATTGATACTGAAATGATGTAGCTATGTAGCTGTATAGTAAGCTACAGCAAGTCTTCCATAAAATGTAGTTAAATTGTGTGTTTCCCTTCAAGATAAATTATTCTGATTAATATTCAAAGTGATCAGGGACGAGAGTTTCCAAACAAACGTGTGCCTGGGCTAAGCTTCATAATTTCTCAGATTTTTAAGATAATTCATTGAAATCAACGGCAAATGATACTAAAATGATGTGGCTATGCAACATTTTATTAAAAATAGTCTAGATTTTGGATGTACTGACAGGAAAAATTAAAAACTTCAGACGTTCTATATATTTTCTTCTAATGCATTTTGGCTGCTGTTTTTCCAGGCGTATTTTCATCTCTTTTCTAGGCATTTTTCATGTCGTTTTTCCAGAGAAATGTCGTCAATTTCTACATGTATTTGCTGTAATTTCTCCTCTCTTTCCAGACATTTAAAGCATTTTTCCATCCCTTTTTGTAGGCATTGTTCTTGTTGTTTTTCCAGGGAAATTACGTCAATTTTCGCAGGCATTTGCTGCTATTTTTCCTTTGTTTTCCAGGCACCTTTCGAAGCTTTTTTTAGGGCATTTTTCTGGTTGATTGTCCAGAGAAAGATCTTTAATTTTTGCAGGCATTGTCTGTTATTTCTCATTTCCTTTGCGGGAAATTTAAGCATCTTTCCACCCTTTTTCTAGTAATTTTTCTTGTTGTTATTACAGGAAAATGCTATTAGTATTCCAGGCAATTAAAGCATGTTTCTATCCCTTTTCCAGGCATTTTATTGCAGGGACAATTTTTGTCAGTCATTTGCTGTGATTTCAAATTAAAGTTGGACTACAAAAAACGCCATAGCTTCTTAGCTGTTTAAGATACATTAATGAAATAAATAGCAATTGGTACTGAAATAATGTGGCTATGTAGCTGTATAGTCAGCTACGGCGCTTTCATTTTAAAAGTGACAAAATTTTGAATTTACATTATCATATATAATATTCAAAGCGATTAGGGACGCGAGTTTTCAAATCGTCATTGGCCTGGTCAAAGCTTCATAACTTCTCAGCTATTGAAGATAAATGATTAAAATAAAAATTAATTGGTACTCTAAAGATGAAGCTACTGAGCTACATAGCTAGCTACAGCATTTTCTTCATAAAAAGTGGTCAATTTTTCCATTTTCCTATAAGGAATATCACAATAAATAATATTCAAACTGATCAGGGATGCGAGTTTTCAAATAAACATGAGCCTGGAAGATGCTTCATAACTTCTCAGCTTTTTAAGATAATTTGTCGAAATAAACAGTAATTGGTACTGAAATGATGTAGCTATGTAGCTGTATAGTCAGCCTCTTAAAAAGTGTCATAACTTTAAATTTACTGACAAATTAAATTATCGTATTTAATATGCAAAGCGATCAGGGACGCGAGTTTTCAAATCGGCATTGGCCTGGTAAATGCTTCATAACTTCTCAGCTATTTAAGATAAATGATTGAAATAAAAATTAATTGGTACTCTAAAGATAAAGCTATCGATCTACATAGCTAGCTACAGCATTTTTTTCATAAAAAGTGGTCAATTTTCCCATTTTCCTATAAGGAATATCACAATAAATAATATTCAAACTGATCAGGGACGCGAGTTTTCAAATAAACATGAGCCTGGAAGAAGCTTCATAACTTCTCAGCTTTTTAAGATAATTTGTCAAAATAAACAGTAATTGGTCCTGGAACAATGTACCTAAGTAGCCAAGATATCTACGACAAATCCCTCACTCTCAATGCATCCCTTAATCGCGTGTAATGGCGCCGTCGTTACTTAATGCCCAAACAACAACCCTTTAAGCTCGATTTAAAAATCCTCGTAGAGCGTATCGGTTTATCCTAATAAAAAGGGCAATTTCCTTTTATACGAAGAAGGTAAAATCCAGAATCCATCCACTACTCGCTCTCCCCTTATGCACGACCTAATTAATATTAGATGGCCTCCCGGAATTTTGTTTATGGGGCAGTAAACTCGCGTTATACGAACGTAAAATGGAAAATAAATTTATTAGGAGGGCATGTGAGGAGGAGCCGCGTTTATATTACTACTACTACTACTTGACTAAAGGAATTTTTTTTTGTTTTTTAGGGTGTAAAACTCACCGGCAACTGTCATGGGCGCGGACCTGACGTCGGTATGGAACGAGGGTGCGTCCGCGGAAACTTCGCACTGGAACAGTCCGGAAATGTCGCGGCCCACGGACAACAGGGTGACCTTGTTCGCATCCGATACGGAAACCTGGAAAACCGTCGTTTGTTTCGATTGGTGTGACACTTTCGTGGGAAAACTTACGTCCACGTGGATTCCTTGGATGGTGAACACCCTGGTGGGCGGTTCCTCTTTAGGGACGTAGCGGTAAAACTCGTCGTTCTCCCGGTACCATTTGACCGAATAAAGTTGGGCCCCCTGTAGGTCGTACTGGCAATCGAGGGTGGCCGAGTGGCCCTCCCTAACCGCCCTCGGAATAGTCAGTTTCATCCCCTTGAGGCTCTTTGTGTGACGGATTTCTGTAACGCAAAAACGTTAAATTTATATAAGGGGGACGTTTCATTTGCCGTCATCAGATCCAGATTTACGATGGCGACTTATTATCGATAGACAAAACGTTAATTACGCGGACCAGTAGTTTATGACGTAATTCGAATCTTGGATCCAGGGAGCATCCTGGATAATTTAATGGCAATTATAACCGTCGATGGTTTAAGGGTGGTTTATGTGCCCGGGCAGCAATCGTCTTATCCAGACTGTGAAAATAAATTGTATGTGCAGGGGGATGGGTTTAATGGCGCCGGATAAACAGTTTCAATGGGGCGTAAGTTGTTTCCAGTAGGTACATTTCTATACTATACTGGGGAAACAACCCTCTGCGCCCCCCTTTGTCTTGTTATCTTTCAATTTTCCCGTGTTTTTCCCTTCGCCCTATAAATGGAACAATGGATTAATTCGCGGTTTGATATTACAGGGTGAAGGGGGGAGGGTGGTGGTTTTAAGCGAGTTTTAAGAGGGTCTAATTTAAATTAGTAAATAGAAGAGCCATTACCGCGGGGCCCCCACTATATAATGGAAGGCCCATTGTTTGGTCCTATAATTGGGGCAAATTGCGAACTGACTACTAATTTTCGGGGTTTTCGTGCAAACAAGGGACGATCGGATTGTGACGAAACACAGGTAATGGGATTAAATTTCTATTAAAACGTTCCTTTCAATTGTTTTTTTTTTCAGATTTTAGAGTCTACCGTTTGAGGAGTCTACGCCCTACTGATTCGCAGGCTAATTTACTTATGGACTTCGCATATCTATTGCCAATAGAACGCTTTATAATTCCAATAAGTTTCAAGTAAATTGGCCTTTATGGGACTTGATTTTTTGTAGACAATTTTTAGAAAAACCTTTCATAACTTAATAAGTAATGGACCAATTTACTTCCGGTTTTCTTCAGTAAATTACCAATAAATCGATTTATAACTCCAGTAAATGTCAAGTTAATTGGTCTTGATTTGAAATTTTTATGAATTTTTAAACTTGGGACTTGATTTTTTGTGGACTATTTTTTGAAAACCTTTCATAACTTAAAAAGTAATGGACCAATTTACTTCTGGTTTTCTTCGGTAAATTACCTATAAAACGATTTATAATTTCAGTAAGTTTCAAGTAAATTGCTCTCGATTTAAATTTTTTATGAATTTTTAAACTTGGGACTTGATTCTTTGTAGACCCTTTTTTGAAAACCTTTCATAACTTAAAAAGTAATAGACCAATTTACTTCTGGTTTTCTTTGGTAAATTACCAATAAAACGATTTATAATTCCAGTAAGTTTCAAGTAAATTGCTCGTGATTTAAGTTTTTTATGAATTTTTAAACTCGAGAGTAGATTTTTTTTTTACCGTTCTTTGAAAAAAAAATTATAAATGAAAAAATACTGGACCAATTTACTTATGGTCTTTGCACATCGTTTACAAATAGAACTGTTCATATTTTTAGTAACTTTTAAGTAAATTGGTCTTGATTTAAATTTTTTATAAATTTTTTTACTTGAGAGTAAATTTTTTTGACCAATCTTTAAGAAAAATTTATTATTTAAAAAATAATAAACCAATTTACTTATAGTCTTCACAGGTCGTTTACAAATAGAACTGTTTATATTCGTAGCAAGTTTCAAGTAAATTGATCTTGATTTGATTTTTTTATGAATATTTAAACTTAAGAGTAGATTTTTTTTGACTGTTCTTTGAAAAAAATTTACAATTTAAAAAATAATGAACCAGTTTACTTACAGTCTTCACACATCGTTTACAAATAGAACTGTTTATATTCGTAACAAGTTTCAAGTAAATTGGTCTTGATTTAAATTTTTTATGAATTTTTAAACTTGAGAGTAGATGTTTTTTGACCGTTCTTTGAAAAAAAATTATAATTTAAAAAATAATAGACCAGTTTACTTATGGTCTTCACACGTTGTTTACAAATGGAATTGTTTATATTCGTAGCAAGTTTCAAGTAAATTGGTCATGATTTAAATTTTTTATAAATTTTTAAACTTGGGACTAGATTTTTTTTGACCGTTCTTTAAGAAAAATTTATTATTTAAAAAATATTAGACCAATTTACTTATGGTCTTTGCACATCATTTGCAAATAGAACTGTTTATATTCGTAGCAAGTTTCAAGTAAATTGGTCTTGATTTGAACTTGTTATGAATTTTTAAACTTAGAACTAGATTTTTTGTGGGTTATTTTTTTGAAAACCCCTTTCTGGAAAATGTCACAATTCTCAAATCCCAATTTGAAATTTCCCAAAACGCGATAAATTAGCGTGTGTAAGAGGAGTAGGGGGGGGGGGGAGGCGGGCAGAGGGAAATTGAAAACACATTTATTCGCGGAGATAAACCGGCACTCGCCTATACATACACACACACACGAATTCGGTTATTTATAACTTTCCATATTTCCCCAGGTTCGCTTACTCTCCATCTCTCTCGCTCGTATAGTTCCTTCACGGCGGCAGACAGGCACTTGTTTTTTGAATTAGTATATCCGGATCGGATTACACCTTTAAAAATTCCATTTCGGAAACCTGCATCGCAATTCACGACAAGGCTTCTTTTAAAGAAGTCACTACTGGCATTCATTTATTGATTTCTTGAGCAAACTTTCGGTTATTCCAATTTTGACACAATCAAGTGTCTCTCCGCACCTCAGCGGTAAGTGAATTTCATCCCCCTCCCCCAAAAAAAAAACAACCCTCGACAGGGTAGGGAGAGTAACTCAATCATAATGTGGGTCACGAGTGCACCGGAGTACGTGAGACCCGAACCCGGATTTTTATCGAGACACTCTCTTTTTCCGGGCATTATTTCGGATTTGTGGGGTTAATATGAAGGGAGGAGAGTAAACAGGGAAGGGAAACTGCATTAGCGTTTGTCTAACATAAGACCGGAAAAATAAATAAATCATAAAACTCGAACCGTCACTGGTAGTAACTCGGGCGGAAAGATTTAAAGTCGGGGATGATAAAACAAACGCCGCCAGGTAAAAGACAATTGAAACGAGTTTTCGAACTCTCGGGGGCGAAGGGGGAAACTTTCACGTCACCATCGATCTGTCATTTTATAAGAATATTTTATTATGAGGGAATAAGAAAAATTAAAAAGTCATCGTTCAGGAGGTTATGGATAATAATTCCTCGCCCTCTCGAAAGTCGTATTTCCATTCGGCTACACAGAAAAGAAAATAAGTAAATTAGAGGCGCTCTATAAGAGACGACGAAGACGAAGCAGCAGCAGAAGAAGAAGAAGAAGAGGAGAAAGCGGCAAAAGGACAATAATGCCTTTAATACGATGTCTTTTATGCTGCCACCGAAACGGATCCGAATTGTGCTTTATTTAAATTATAATCCCCACTTAAAATCATAATTGAACGGACTGGATTTAGATCCCCGACAAGTCTCGGGAGCGGCTTTGGAGAGGGATAAATTGTATTTTCTTTTTTTATTTAATAATAAAAAAGGAAAAAAAAAACAATAGACTTAATAAATCCAGGAGGTGGTAGCTTTCGTCCTTTTCAATTCACGTTTTAATGGACCCTTTCGCGGGAGTTGAGTTGTTTATATATACGACCGGGTTCATACCTTTGCATTAATCTGCTGCATGAACTTAATTAAATTACACGTAGTATATACGTGAGGAGCTTCGCCTTTGGTTTATAATTTATTTAGGCCTTATCTAGTTCAAAATATGATGAGAAAAACTTGATTATTAATTGCAAAAAGGAAAAATTGCAAAGAGGAAATGCTTTGGGTGACTATACAGCTATATAGCTGCATCATTTCGGTACCTATAGCTATTTATTTTATGAATTTACCTTAAAAACCAAAAAAGTTATGAGACTTTTTCCAGACCAAGTTTAATTTGAAAACCACGTCCCTGGTCGCTTTGAATATTAAATATGGTCAATCAATTAGTCTTAAGTTTAAAAATTCATAAAAAATTTAAATCAAGGCCAATTTACTTGAAACTTACTAGGATTATAAACGGTTTTATTGTTAATGGGCGTGCGAAAACCACAAGTAAATTGGTCTAATATTTTTGAAATTATGAAATTTTTTCAAAAAAATGGTTAAAAAAAATCTGGTCTCAAGTTTAAAAATTCATATAAAATTTAAATCAAGGCCGATTTACATGAATCTTACTAAAACTATAGACGGTGTTATTCTTAATTGACATACGAAGATCACATGTAAATTGGTCTAATATTTTTGAAGTTATGAATTTTTTTCTAAAAATGGTTTAAAAAAATCTGGTCTTAAGTTTAAAAATCCATAAAAAATTCAAATCAAGGCCGATTTACTTGAAATTTACTAAAATTATCAACGGTTTTATTGTTAATCGGCGTGCGAAAAAATAAGTAAATTGGTCTAATATTTTTGAAATTATGATTTTTTTTCAAAAAAATGGTAAAAAAAAACTGGTCTCAAGTTTAAAAATTCATAGAAAATTTAAATCAAGGCCAATTTACATGAAACTTACTAAATTTATAGACAGTTTTATTCTTAATCGACATGCGAAAACCGTAAGTAAATTCGTCTAATATTTTTAAAATTATGAATTTTTTTCAAAAAAATGGTTGAAAAAAATCTGATCTCAAGTTTAAAAATTCATAAAAAATTAAAATCAAGGCCAATTTACATGAAACTTACTTAATTTATATACAGTTTTATTCTTAATTGACATGCGAAAACCATAAGTAAATTCGTTTAATATTTTTAAAATTATGAATTTTTTTCAAAAAAATGGTCAAAAATAAATCTGATCTCAAGTTTAAAAATTCATAGAAAATTTAAATCAAGGCCAATTTACATGAAACTTACTAAATTTATAAATAATTTTATTCTTAATCGACGGGTGAAAACCATAAGTAAATTCGTCTAACATTTTTAAAATTATGCATTTTTTTCAAAAAAATGGTCAAAAAAAAATCTGGTCTCAAGTTTAAAAATTCATAAAAAATTTAAATCAAGGCCAATTTACATGAAACTTACTAAGTTTATAGACAATTTTATTCTTAATCGACGTGTGACAACCATAAGTAAATTCGTCTAATATTTTTAAAGTAATGAAATTTTTTCAAAAAAATGGTTAAAAAAAATCTGGTCTCAAGTTTAAACATTCATAAAAAATTTAAATCAAGGCCAATTTACATGAAACTTACTAAATTTATAGACAGTTTTATTCTTAATCGACGTGTGAAAACCATAAGTAAATTCGTCTAATATTTTTAAAATTATGAATTTTTTAAAAAAAAAATTGTTAAAAAAAAAATCTGGTCTTAAGTTTAAAAATTCATAAAAAATTTAAATCAAGGCTAGGTGACATGAAACTTACTTCATTTATAGACGGTTTTATTCTTAATCGATATGCGAAAACCATAAGTAAATTCGTCTAATATTTTTAAAATTATAAATTTTTTTCAAAAAAATGGTAAAAAAAAAATCTGATCTCAAGTTTAAAAATTCATAAAAAATTTAAATCAAGACCAATTTACATTAAACTTACTAAATTTATAGACGGTTTTATTCTTAATACACGTGCGAAAACCATAAGTAAATTCGTCTAATATTTTTAAAATTATGAATTTTTTTCAAAAAAATGGTTAAAAAAAAATCTGGTCTCAAGTTTAAAAATTCATAAAAAATTTAAATCAAGGCCAATTTACATGAAACTTACTAAATTTATAGATGATTTTCTTCTTTATCGATGTGCGAAAACCATAAGTAAATTCATCTAATATTTTTAAAATTATTAATTTTTTTCAAAAAAATGGTTAAAAAAAAATCTGGTCTCAAGTTTAAAAATTCATAAAAAATTTAAATCAAGGCCAATTTACATGAAACTTACTAAATTTATAGATGATTTTCTTCTTTATCGATGTGCGAAAACCATAAGTAAATTCGTCTAATATTTTTAAAATCATGAATTTTTTTCAAAAAAATGGTTAAAAAAAAATCTGATCTCAAGTTTAAAAATTCATAAAAAATTTAAATCAAGGCCAATTTACATGAAACTTACTAAATTTATAGATGATTTTCTTCTTTATCGATATGCGAAAACCATGAGTAAATTCGTCTAACATTTTTAAAATTATGATTTTTTTTCAAAATAATGGTCAAAAAAAAATCTGGTCTCAAGTTTAAACATTTATAAAAAATTTAAATCAAAGCCAATTTACATGAAACTTACTAAATTTGTAGACAGTTATATTCTTAATCGACATGCAAAAACCATAAGTAAATTCGTTTAATATTTTTAAAGTTATGATTTTTTTTCAAAAAAGTGGTTAAAAAAAATCTGGTCTCAAGTTAAAAAATTCATAGAAAATTTAAATCAAGGCCAATTTAGATGAAACTTGCTAAATTTATAGACAGTTTTATTCTTAATCGACGTGCGAAAACCACAAGTAAATTGTTCTAATATTTTTTAAATTATGAATTTTTTTCAAAAAAATGGTTAAAAAAAATCTGGTCTCAAGTTTAAAAATTCATAAAAAATTTAAATCAAGGCCAATTTACATGAAACTTACTAAATTTATAGGCAGTTTTATTCTTAATCGACGTGCGAAAACCATAAGTAAATTCGTCTAATATTTTTAAAATTATGAATTTTTTTCAAAAAAATGTTCAAAAAAAAATCTGATCTCAAGTTTAAAAATTCATAAAAAATTTAAATCAAGACCAATTTACATGAAACTTACTGGAATTATAAAACGTTCTATTGGCAATCCATGGAAAAAGACCAAAAGAGAATTGGTTTATTACTTTTTACTATATGAAAAATTTTCAAAAAACGGTCTACGAAAAATCTAGTCCCAACTTTAAAAATTCATAAAAAATTCAAATTTAGTCCAATTTACGTGAAAATTACTGACAATATAAATATTTCTATTGCTAATCGATGTGCAAAGACCATAAATAAATTGGTCAATTATTTTTGAAATTATGATCTTTTTTCAAAAAAATTGTAAAAAAAAATGACATTTTCCAAAAGTTTCCACACAACGCAGACAATTATTTTATTCGTTGGGAAACTTCGTCGTTTATGGCGATCGATCATCTTTTGTGAACGCCGCAACTTTTACCACCCCATCCATTCATTAATCCAGATGGAAATGCCGTTGAGAAAATCATGATTAATTTTCAATTAGGGGTCGGACCCTCTAACCCCCCTCAAATAAACTCAAATTGTGTCCAAAGGGCTCAAAAGGGAACCTCATCGTGGGAAATTGTTTTTTCCTCCCTCAAGCGCTTTCTACCACTCAGTTTCCCGTTTTCTAAATAAATTGGGGCTTTTCGTCCCTGCAGGGAGGCCAATTTTCCGCATTAAATCTCAAATATGAAGCGAATTAAAAAAATAAATAAAAGAGATTCTCCTGGATTGTCTGGACTAACGAATTCAATTTATATAAAAGCTTCCACTGAGGAGGGTTTCCTATATTAAATTTGTCTCCCCTGTCAGTAGTCGTAGGGTAGGAGTTGCATAACTTGCCCCCCCCCCATTTAAAACAATTATTTCTCTATTTAACCGGAATTAATTGCACGTCAAGTGCAGGACCGCATCCGTAATTAGTTGATTTAATTAAGTTAAATTTAACGCGCGCACCACTTACTTTCGAAAATCAGTAAAATCGCCAGGGCCACGCACGTGGAAAACCGCATTTTTCCTTTTAGAAACTTATGAGGGGGAGGAAAGGGGGCTCAGTTTTTCCCGACGTTCACTTCATACTATTTTGCGCGTATTTTCGCCGTGAGAAAATTGCGAAAACGGTGGAAAAGCGTCGGTACGCGCGACGTCGGTTCACGAAACGGACTGACGGACGGACGTCGCGACGGAGAAAATATGCGCGAATTTCGGCGTCGGCACGGGACGCGGACGATCCCCGCACACGCATGCCCCGTTAAATTAAAAAAAAAATTAAAATTTGATTCGAAACGTTATTCGCGAAGTTAGCGAAAAATTTAATGATGCTTCGATGGAGTGGGGTGGAGCGGGGTGGTGTAAAAGTCTCTTTTCTATTCAAAAAATTGCATTCATCAGGGAAAAAATTGAGGCAAAAGGGGGTTTCCAATTGTACAATTTCCGTGTTAAAAATGTAAATTAAAAGGCCCTTATGTGGCCAGAGGCTACGCATCTACAAGATCTGAACTGAAAAAAGCTTTATAGCTTCGTAAGTTTTTGGGGTAAATTAATTAAATAAACAGCCTTTTGGGCTAAAATAGTATAGCTATATTATTGGGTAGTCAATTACGGCATATTCTTATTTAAAAATGTCAAAATCTTAAATTTACTGCCAAGGAAAAATATTATAGTTGATATTCAAAGCGATGAGGGACATGAGTTTTCAAATTAAAGTTGGTCTGAAAAAAGTCTTATAACTTCTTGGGTTTACAAGATAAATTAGTGAAATAAACAGCAGTAGGTACTGGAATAATGTGGCTATGTAGCTGTATAGTCAGCTACAGCAGATTTTTATATAAAAGCGTAAAAATTTTCAATTTACTGACATGAAAAATTATTATAATAAATATAATTTAAAGCGATGTGGGACATGAGTTTTCAAATGAAACTTGGTCTGAAAAAAGTTATATAACTTTTTAGGTATTTAAGATACATTAATCAAATAAACGACACTTGGTACTGAAATGATGTAGCTATGTAGTTGTTTAGTCAGCTACGGCACATTCTTATTTAAAATAGTCAAAATTTTAAATTTACTGGGGAGACTAATCATTTTAATAAATATAATTCAAAGTGATGTGGGACCTGAGTTTTCAAATGAAAGTTGGTTTGAAAAAAGCTTAATAACTTTTTAAGTTTTTTAAATAAATTAGTAAAATAAACGGTAATAGGTACTCGAATGATGTAGTTTTGTAGCTGTATAGTCAGCTATAGCGTATTTTTATTTATAAGCGCTATTAATTTGTATTTAATTATAATTAAAAATTATTGTCCTGGTCAGATTTTGGGTTTCGGGATCAGTAAAATAAAATTCCAATTTAACTCAAAATGGCCAACGTTTCGCGAAAATATATTTGCTTCCTCAGGGGGCCTAAAAAAAAGCAAGTTTTTGTAAAAACATAATTGTTTTTTTTTATATATTTCTTAACACAAGACAAGACACGTACGAATTAAAATGTTTTGGTATAATCATAAAGGACAATGATAAAATATGTACTATTGATGGTTATCAATTATTTATTTCGATTTTTATTTCTTTGATGCACTTCTAGCAGTTATTTAAAAAAAAAAATCTTGTATTTTTAGCGCCCTGAGGAGGCAAATATATTTTAAGAAACGTCGGTCATGTTGTGTTAAACTGGACGTTTATTTCACTGATCCTGAAATCCAAACTCACTAGACAACTAACAAAATTTTGGATCAAAACTAATTAAATTGATTATTCAACGGGATCAGGAGTATGAGTTCTCAAATTAAACTTGGTCTGAAAAAAGTTTCATAACTTCTTAGGTTTTCAAGATAAATTAGTGAAATAAACAGCAATACCTAGTGAATTAATGTAGCTATGTAACTGTATAGTATGCTAGAGCACATTTTTATTAAAAGTGTCAACATTTCGAAGTTAGTTGCAAGAAGAACTCTTAAAATTAATATTTAAAGCGATCAGGGACGCGAGTTCTTAAATTAAACTTGGTCCGAAAAAAGTCTTCTAACTTCTCAGGTTTTTAAGCTAAATTATTGAAATAAACAGCAATAGGTACTGAAATCATGTTGCTATGTAGCTATATAGTCAGCTACTGGATATTATTATTTAAAAGTGCCAAAATTTTGAATTTACTGCCAAGAAGAACTATAATAATTACTATTCAAAATGATCGTGGACGCGAGTTTTCAAACTAAACTTGACCCAGAAAAATCTTCATAACTTCTCAGTTTTTAAAGATAAATTAATGAAATAAAAACCAGTAGGTACTAAAATGATGTGGCTATGTAACTGTTAAGTCATCATTTAAAAAGTCCTTGAGACACGGAATACACCCTTCTTCTTTCTCTCTCTCTCTCGTTACTTAACGTCGGTGGGGTGTCCAATTTTTATGTGCATTACTGGGGGGGGAGGAAGAAATCGCTTTTTATCGCCGAGGGAAAGGAAAAAAAAACCGGACCCCGGCGACAGCGAATTTATTTAACAGTCGAGAGTTTCTCTCGTAAACTCGCGTTGACAAATCGTCTCGGGCGCCGTATTTCACGCAGAAAAACGTTTTTTAACGCTCGCGTTTCGTAAATAATTCGTGTCGACACAGTCGAGTCCTCCCGCCCCCCTTTTGATTTGATAACTTGACGCCCGGAATAGTAGATGGAAACCGTCAACTTGGACTGACCACAAAACGCGAGCAATTCTTCTCCCTCCGCTTTGGCACATTAAAACCCGGATCGTTA
Source organism: Anthonomus grandis grandis (assembly GCF_022605725.1). NCBI lineage: Eukaryota > Metazoa > Arthropoda > Insecta > Coleoptera > Curculionidae > Anthonomus > Anthonomus grandis. The sequence continues at coordinate 907,250 of NC_065564.1, read as the reverse complement.
TTATCATCATCCGTGTCCCGACGAGCGAAACTTTTCTTCAGAAAACTAAATTATCCCGTCCCGATGATCGTAAATGAAAAGCTGAAACTGGCAAAGTTTCCTTTTTGCAATATTTAATTGGATTAAGTCCGGGGGGAGTTTTCGATTTCTTGTCCAAAAAGGGATAATGAAGTTATCCTGTCGTTTTTCCTTGTTCTCTCTTTTTCATCCTGGTTGTAATAGGTACAATTGTAAAAGCCGGCTGCACTTTTCCACCCTGAAACTTTTGCATTTTCCGAAGCGGCTGTTTCACGGTGAAAATATGTGGGGGGGCCGAACTTAATAATATAATCCAATATCCGCACCCAGGGAGGTAAAGGAGAGCACTGGCACGGCACTAATGAAATTTCGCTAATATCGGCCGTGTGGCCGTTTTATTCCGGGGATTATTGGCCAGTTGACTCTAAGCGGGAGGGGCGAGAAGTAAGTAAATAACTTCTGGTTTTTTCCATTACATTTCTTAAGGAAATTGAATAATTTACGCTTAAAAAATTTACTGGGAACCCCTTGTGCCAGAGGCTTAATAGCTTCTCTAGTCATGTCAAAATTTTGAGAATTTTAAATAAGAGTGACGAGTAGCTGACTCAAGAGCTATATAGCTGCATAATTTCGGTACCCATTGCCGTTTATTTCATTAATTTATCTTAAAAACCTGAAAAGTTATGAAGCTTTTTCCAGTCCAATTTTTGTTTGAAAACTCGCGTCCCTAATCGCTTTGAATATTAAATATGATTTTCTGCTCTCGTCAGTAAAATCAATATTTTGATATTTTTAAATAAAAATATGCTAAAGCTGATTCAACAGCTACAAAGCGACATTATTCCAGTACCCGTTGTTTTTTATTTCAATAATTTATCTTAAAAACTTGAGAAGTTATGAAACTTTTTCCAGGCCAAGTTTAATTTGAGAACTCGTATTCCTGATCGTTTTGAATAATAATTTAAATATTGTCAATATGTCAATAAAATAAAAATTTTTAGATTTTTAAATGGGAATGTAGTGTCTGCTGACTACTGCTGACTATACAGCTACATAGCGACATTATTCCACTACCCGTTGTTTTTTATTTCAATAATTTATCTTGAAAACCTGAGAAGTTATGAAGCTTTTTCCAGACCAAGTTTCATTTGAAAACTCATAATCCCGATCGATTTTAATAATAACTAAGCGATTTTTTTATTGTCATTAAAATCAAAATTTTGTTATTTTTAAATTAATAAATGCTATAATCGACTATACAGCTACATAGCCACATCATTTCAGTACCAATTCCCGTTTATTTTACTAATTTATCCCAAAAACTTAAGAAGTTATGCCACTTTTTCAAACCAACTGTAATTTGAAAACTCATATCCCACATCGCTTTGAATTGTACTTTATAAAATAATAAGTCTCGTCAGTAAATTTAAAGTTTTGATAGTTTTAAATGCGAATATGCTGGAGCTGACTACACAGCTACATAGCTACATCATTTCAGTACCTAGTGTCATTTATTTGATTAATTTATCTTGAAAACCTGAGAAGTTATTTTACTTTTTCCAGGCCAAATTTTATTTGAAAACTCATTATCCCGATCGATTTTAATAATAACTATGCAATTTTTTTATTGTCATTAAAATCAAAATCTTGTTATTTTTAATTAAGAAAATGCTATAATCGACTATACAGCTACATAGCCACATCATTTCAGTACCAATTCCCGTTTATTTTACTAATTTATCCCAAAAACTTAAGAAGTTATGCAACTTTTTCAAACCAACTGTAATTTGAAAACTCATGTCCCACATCGCTGTGAATTGTACTTTATAAAATAATAAGTCTCGTCAGTAAATTTAAAATTTTGACAGTTTTAAATGCGAATATGCTGGAGCTGACTACACAGCTACATAGCTACATCATTTCAGTATCTAGTGTCATTTATTTGATTAATTTATCTTGAAAACCTGAGAAGTTATTTTACTTTTTCCAGGCCAAGTTAATTTGAAAACTCATAATCCCGATCGATTTTAATAATAACTATGCAATTTTTTTATTGTCATTAAAATCAAAATCTTGTTATTTTCAATTGAGAAAATGCTATAATCGACTATACAGCTACATAGCTACATCATTTCAGTACCTAGTGTCATTTATTTGATTAATTTATCTTGAAAACCTGAGAAGTTATTTTACTTTTTCCAGACCAAGTTTAAAAACTCATAATCCCGATCGATTTTAATAATAACAATGCAATTTTTTTATTGTCATTAAAATCAAAATGTTGTTATTTTTAATTGAGAAAATGCTATAATCGACTATATATATAGCTACATAGCCACATCATTTCAGTACCAATTCCCGTTTATTTTACTAATTTATCCCAAAAACTTAAGAAGTTAAGCCACTTTTTCAAACCAACTGTAATTTGAAAATTCATGTCCCACATCGCTGTGAATTGTACTTTATAAAATAATAAGTCTCGTCAGTAAATTTAAAATTTTGACAGTTTTAAATGCGAATATGCTGGAGCTGACTACACAGCTACATAGCTACATCATTTCAGTACCTAGTGTCATTTATTTGATTAATTTATCTTGAAAACCTGAGAAGTTATGAAACTTTTTCCAGACCAAGTTTGAAAACTCATGTCCCACATCATTTTAATTATATTTAATAAAATAATTTTTCTTGTCAGTTAATTTAAAATTTTGACACTTTTAAATTAGAATCTACTATAACTGACTACACAGCCACATAGCCACATCATTCCCAGTACCTATTGCTTTTTATTTCACTAATTTATCTTGAAAACTTAAGAAGTTATAAGACTTTTTCCAGGCCAAGTCTAATTTGAGAACTCATGTCCCACATCGCTGTGAATTGTACTTTATAAAATAATAAGTCTCGTCAGTAAATTTAAAATTTTGACAGTTTTAAATGCGAATATGCTGGAGCCGACTACACAGCTACATAGCTACATCATTTCAGTACCTATTGCTTTTTATTTCACTAATTTATCTTAAAAACCTCATAAGTTATGAAAATTTATTCAGACCAAGTTTAATTTGAAAACTCATGTCCCACATCGCTTTTAATTATATTTAATAAAATAATTTTTCTTGTCAGTTAATTTAAAATTTTGACACTTTTAAATTAGAATCTACTATAACTGAATACACAGCCACATAGCCACATCATTCCAGTACCTATTGCTCTTTATTCCACTAATTTATCATGAAAACCTAAAAAGTTATCAAGACTTTTTCCAGGCCAAGTCTAATTTGAGAACTCATTTTCCTGATCGCTTTGAATAGCTCTCTCAATTTTCGTTAATTATAAAAACCAAATTGCCACATTTTAGAGAATGAAACCAATGGGAAATTCCCCAAAAACCGTTACTATTTTAACCAATAAAAACCATTCGACACCAAAAAAAAATGAGGTGGAGAGGGTAACAAAAGCTCGAAAACCCATTAAGTTCCGCATAAAACACGGCGTAAAGAATTAAATGTAAGAGCGAGCAGTTTTCCCTGGATCTTATTACTTGGGGGGGGGGGGGGGGGCAATTTCCCTTGACCCCTCTCTTATTCCAGAAATTTAATAAAACAGATTTCTCTTTTTTTTTATCGGCAGTGAACAAAGGGCGGACCCGGGGACGACTGGAAGAATATACAGTTTTTCAGTAGTAAAAGAGGTTCACCTAAATATTTGCGCTGTTGCCAACGGCGGTTTTCCCTTTTGTTTTTTTTAATTTGATTCCCTAAATTTGGGGAATTTTTAAGAGCTTTTTCCTCGTTCAGGGCGATTCTCCAAAACAACTTTTCTGTGGACATTTTCCTGAAAGCATCGTCTCCTTTTTGTTTGGCATTTACTTACATACGAACTAATAAAACAAATTCCGCACTAAAACAAAGCGCACAACTTCTAACACGAAATTACGAATAAATTGTATAAGTTTTCGCCCGGAAATCCGGAACGGAGTGAGAGAAGTTTTACCTTCTTCCAGATTCCAGACATTTGCATTTTTCCTTCCGGAACATCACCCACCACAGCCGCCCAATATAATATATCGTGCAAGTTTCGAGTGTTGCAACTTATATACAAAAGATAAGCCCGAACTTATTTCATTATGTGAGTTTTAAAGATGGTGTGCAATAACAAAAACCCCAACCTTTTATGTGTATATTCCCGCGCCCCGGATTAATTTGTTTAATAAAACCAATTAAATAAGGAAATGCCCCGGAAAGGGCAAATGGGGCTTTTAGCCTTTACGAGCCGCCGGATGGATTAATCCGATTGCCAGCAAGTTTTCTCATAATTCAAAGATGGCGTATAATCGACGAAAAGTTCGGTTATGACTCTCCCCATTAGGGGGGGATTTAATAAATTGTTATATAACAATAATGTTTGGCACCCTTTCCACATTATGTTTTTTTTTTTTTTTAATTTAAATTGACCGCGGCTCCCGAACGTATAATGAATATGCACATAAAAAGCCGAAAACGTACACCACCGGATCGACCTGGATTATACACGAGGTTTTTGTCATGTTAAACGAGGGCTTGGGGGTGCGTTTTTCGATGTACTGGCCGTCCATATTTTCTTTGTTTATCCCCGTTTTAATATTCGGGAATAATAATAATTATTTTAGTAGATTTTTATGGCTGATTTGTGGCGTTTGGGGGGGTTAAAGAGTCGCGGTTTTTGCATTTAAATCATGTCTAATTGGAGGAGGATTCCTTGTCAATTGATTTTTCCAATTTTCTTGGAAAGATTTTATGTAAAAGTGTCTAAAAAAAAGCTAGAATGCCCTTTTGCCCTTAAATGCATATTAAGGAAGTTATGAGCGATTCTTTAAAAACTGCTCAAAATTTTTAAAAAATTCAAATTTTGAAAAAATTAAAAAACAAAATTACCATAAGGTAGAGGGTTAAATAAGTGTCAAAAAATCTTAATAACATTTTTTTCTAAACTGGATAATAACGACACAAAAAATTTTTAAAAAATTATTTCCTCAAAAAATCCTCAAATATTGGCTATAACTCAAAAAACGCTTTGAGGGGTGAAAATGTGTTAGAATTGCTATAAGTGAGTTCCCAGAACCAAAAATGCAAATTTAAAAAAAATCGATTTTTGACCCAAAATTTGCAGGGTGTACCCTAGGGAAATTCTCCGAAAAATGGTTTTTATTTTTTTTTGGAAAATCTTTGAGGCTGAGAGAAGAATCGTTTTTATAAAAGTTATTGGGCCTAAGAAGAGCTATAATTTCCAAAATATTTTACATTTTTATCTACGACCATTTTCAAGAAAATTAAAGAAAACCGATTTTCCTATTTTTCCAATTTTCTTGGAAACTGTGAAAAAAATTGGCCTTTTTATTTTTGCATTAGATTCTATGCATTAGTGTCTAAAAAAAAGCTAGAATACCTTTTTGCCCTAAAAGGCATATTAACGGAGTTATGGGCGATTCTCTGAAAACAGCCCAATTTTTGACCTCAAAAATTTCGAAAAATTTAAATTTTGAAAAATTCAAAAAACAAAGTTACCATAAGGTAGAGGGTTAAATAAGCATCAAAAAATCCTTATAACATTTTTTTCTAAACTGAATAATAACGACACAAAAAATTTTTGAAAAATTATTTCCTCAAAAAATACCTCAAAAATTGGCTATAACTCAAAAAATGGTTAAGTAGGAAATGCTTTGAGGAGTAAAAATGCGTTAGAATTGCTATAAGTCAATTCCTAGAACCAAAAATGGAAATTTAAAAAAATCGATTTTTGACCCAAAATTTGCAGGGTACACCCTAGTGAAATTCTCCGAAAAATGGTTTTTATTTTTTTTTTGAAAATCTTTGAGGCTGAAAGAAAAATCGCTTTAATAAAAGTTATTGGGCCTAAGAAGAGCTACCATTTTGAAAATATTTTACAATTTTATCTATGACCATTTTCGAGAAAATTAAAGAAAACCGATTTTCATATTTTCCCAATTTTCTTGGAAACTGTGAAAAAAATTGGTGTTTTTATTTTTGCATTAGATTCTATGCATTAGTGTCTAAAAAAAAGCTAAAACACATTTTTGTCCTAAAAAGCATATTAAGGGAGTTATGGGAGTTTTTTGAAAAAAAGCTCAATTTTTGACCTCAAAAATTTCGAAAAATTCAAATTTAAAAAAAATCAAAAAACAAAATTACCATAAAGTAGAGGGTTAAATAAGCATCAAAAAATCCTTATAACATTTTTTTCTAAACTGAATAATACCGGCACAAAAAATTTTTGAAAAATTATTTCCTCAAAAAATACCTCAAAAATTGGCTATTACTCAATAAATTGTTAAGAAGAAAACGCTTTGAGGGGTGAATATGTCTTAGAATTGCTATAACTGAGTTCCTAGAATCAAAAATGCAAATTTAAAAAAATCGATTTTTGACCCAAAATTTGCAGGGTACACCCTAGGGAAATTCTCCGAAAAATGGTTTTTATTTTTTTTTTGAAAATCTTTGAGGCTGAGAGAAAAATCGCTTTAATAAAAGTTATTGGGCCTAAGAAGAGCTATAATTTCCAAAATATTTTACATTTTTATCTATGACCATTTTCGAGAAAATTAAAGAAAACCGATTTTTCTATTTTACCAATTTTCTTGGAAACTGTGAAAAAAATTGGTGTTTTTATTTTTGCATTAGATTCCATGCAAGAATGTCTAAAAAAAAGGTAAAATACCTTTTTACCCTAAAATGCATATTAAGGAAGTTATGGGCGATTCTTTGAAAACAGCCCAATTTTTGACCTCAAAAATTTCGAAAAATTCAAATTTTGAAAAAATCAAAAAACAAAATTACCATAAGATAGAGGGTTAAATAAGCATCAAAAAATCCTTATAACATTTTTTTCTAAACTGAATAATAACGACACAAAAAATTTTTGAAAAATTATGTCCTCAAAAAATACCTCAAAAATTGGATATAACTCAAAAAATGGTTAAGAAGGAAACGCTTTGAGGGGTGAAAATGCGTTAGAATTGCTATAAGTGAATTCCTAGAACCAAAAATGGAAATTTAAAAAAATCGATTTTTGACCCAAAATTTGCAGGGTACACCCTAGGGAAATTCTCCGAAAAATGGTTTTTTTATTTTTTTGGAAAATCTTTGAGGCTGAGAGAAAAATTGTTTTAACAAAAGTTATTGGGCCTAAAAAGAGCTATAATTTTCATTATATTTTACATTTTTATCTATGACCATTTTCGAGAAATTTCAAGAAAACCGATTTTCATATTTTTCCAATTTTCTTGGAAACTGTGAAAAAAATTGGCCTTTTTATTTTTGCATTAGATTCCATGCAAGAATATCTAAAAAAAAGCTAGAATACCTTTTTACCCTAGAATGCATATTAAGGAAGTTATGGGCGATTCTTTGAAAACAGCCCAATTTTTGACCTCAAAAATTTCGAAAAATTCAAATTTTGAGAAAATCAAAAAACAAAATTACCATAAGGTAGAGGGTTAAATAAGCGTCAAAAAATCCTAATAAAATTTTTTTCTAAACTGAATAATACCGGCACAAAAAATTTTTGAAAAATTATTTCCTCAAAAAAACCTCAAAAATTGGCTATAACTCAAAAAATTATTAAGAAGGAAACGCTTTGAGGGGTGAAAATGTGTTAAAATTGCTATAAGTGAGTTCCCAGAACCAAAAATGCAAATTTGAAAAAATCGATTTTTGACCCAAAATTTGCAGGGTGTACCCTAGGGAAATTCTCCGAAAAATGGTTTTTATTTTTTTTTGGAAAATCTTTGAGGCTGAGAGAAAAATCGTTTTAATAAAAGTTATTGGGCCCAAGAAGAGCTATAATTTCCAAAATATTTTACATTTTTATCTATGACCATTTTCGAGAAAATTAAAGAAAACCGATTTTCCTATTTTTCCAATTTTCTTGGAAACTGTGAAAAAAATTGGTCTTTTTATTTTTGCATTAGATTCTATGCATTAGTGTCTAAAAAAAAGCTAGAGTACCTTTTTGCCCTAAAAAGCATATTAACGGAGTTATGGGCGATTCTCTGAAAACAGCCCAATTTTTCACCTCAAAAATTTCGAAAAATTTAAATTTTGAAAAAATCAAAAAACAAAGTTACCATAAGGTAGAGGGTTAAATAAGCATCAAAAAATCCTTATAACATTTTTTTCTAAACTGAATAATAACGACACAAAAAAATTTTGAAAAATTATTTCCTCAAAAAATACCTCAAAAATTGGCTATAACTCAAAAAATGGTTAAGTAGGAAATGCTTTGAGGAGTAAAAATGCGTTAGAATTGCTATAAGTGAATTCCTAGAACCAAAAATGGAAATTTAAAAAAATCGATTTTTGACCCAAAATTTGCAGGGTACACCCTAGGGAAATTCTCCGAAAAATGGTTTTTTTATTTTTTTGGAAAATCTTTGAGGCTGAGAGAAAAATTGTTTTAACAAAAGTTATTGGGCCTAAAAAGAGTTATAATTTTCATTATAATTTACATTTTTATCTATGACCATTTTCGAGAAATTTCAAGAAAACCAATTTTCATATTTTTCCAATTTTCTTGGAAACTGTGAAAAAAATTGGTGATTTTATTTTTGCATTGGATTCTATGGAAGAATGTCTGAAAAAAAGCTAGAATGCCTTTTTGCCCTAAAAAGCATATTAAGAGAGTTATGGGCGATTCTTTGAAAACGGCCCAAATTTTAGCCTCAAAAATTTCAAAAAATTAAAATTTTGAAAAAATCAAAAAACAAAATTACCATAAGGTAGAGGGTTAAATAAGTGTCAAAAAATCCTAATAACATTTTTTTCCAAACTGAATAATAACGGCACAAAAAATTTTTGAAAAATTATTTCCTCAAAAAGCACCTCAAAAATTGGCTATAACTCAAAAAATTGTTAAGAAGGGAACGCTTTGAGGGGTGAATATGTGTTAGATTTGCTATAAGTGAGTTCCCAGAACCAAAAATGCAAATTTAAAAAAATCGATTTTTGACCCCAAAATTTGCAGGGTGTACCCCAGGGAAATTCTCCAAAAAATGGTTTTTATTTTTTTTTGGAAAATATTTGATGCTGAGAGAAAAATCGTTTTTATAAAAGTTATTGGGCCTAAGAAGAGCTACCATTTTGAAAATATTTTACAATTTTATCTATGACCATTTTCGAAAAAATTGAAGAAAACCGATTTCTATATTTTCCCAATTTTCTTGGAAACTGTGAAAAAAATTGGTGATTTTATTTTTGCATTAGATTCCATGCAAGAATATCTAAAAAAAAGCTAGAATACCTTTTTACCCTAAAATGCGGAAGTTATGGGCGATTCTTTGAAAACAGCCCAATTTTTGACCTCAAAAATTTCGAAAAATTCAAATTTTGAGAAAATTAAAAAACAAAATTACCACGAGATAGACCATTAAATTGTCATCAAAAAAGCCTAATAACATTTTTTTCTAACTATCAAAACAAGAGCAAAAAAAAATCCTGAAAAGCAAAAAAACTCAAAAATTAACAATAACTCAAAAAGATTACTACTCAGCCTAAAAAAAAACATAATTTTCTCACAAACAATTTTTTTTGAATATCTTGAGATCAGTAGAAGACACCCATGTTTTACGTGGTATTTTTGCAATCGCCAGAAAACACCCTATCATCCCTTAATGAAGCAATAAAATTAACCCCAATCCAGTCTATTCAACTACAAAACAACTGAAGCATTTATACACACACACACAGACACACCACACAAAGTGAACAGGAAGGAATGTTAATACCCGTTTAACCAGGCATATAACCCCTTCCCCATGAATATTCAATACCGTCGGTAATAGTTGCAGCGAAAAGGGATGATCTCTTCCCTCAAATATCATCTTCAAGAATTAAAACTTTCGGTAGTGGAAAAGTTTCTCTCGCATGTTAATCATCCGGGAGCGAGGTCCATTTTTTTTTGTCGGGAACCCTCTTTCTCTCTCTCTCTCTCTCTCTCGCTGCAGGACGAAGAACTCGTTAAAAAGTTTGATTTTCACGATGTTTACAAACCGTTTCCGGGACCCTAAAATTGCCGCCGCCCCTTAATTTGGGAAGTTCAAGATCGATTTTTTTGGACTTTTCTGAATGGTTCGAGAGGTCCGGGGGGGGGGTAAGTAAACAGTGCTAATAAATTAAATATTGAATATTTATTTAATGCAAAAACATTGTTTTTTATTAGACAACCCTTAGCCCCCCACCCACCCCACACAGCTTACCAGTAAGAAATTCTATTGCAAAATCACTGTTTTTGTATTAAATATTTATTAATATAAATTTATATAATTATGACAAATTTAAATAAATAAACTGTGTTATTAGATTAGATATTCATGGCGAAGCAAGCTATGATTCATGCGTATTATTTGGGAAAAACAATGATTTTTGCAAACAATTTCTTACTGGTAAAATGTGTGGGGTGGGTGGGGGGCTAAGGGTTGTCTAATAAAAAACAATGTTTTTGCATTAAATAAATATTTAATATTTAATTTTTTAGCACTATTTACTTAAATTTAATACAATTTTATATATACATATTTACTATAAAAACAGCGTTATTAAATTAAATACTATGGACGAAAAACAGTGATTTTTCAAAAGAATATGATCAAATATTTGAGGTGCAGAAATCGAAACTAAATCTGTAAATCGACTCCGTGTCATTTGTTTTAAATGCCGACATTTTCTCCCTTGTGTAAACAGAATCGTATATTATATACGTATATTATACAAATATAAATATCTTACAAAGATTTTTTTCTCAGGCAATTATTTTATGCAAAAAAAACGTTTTTTATTAATCCTACCCTTAGCCCCCCACCCACCCCACACAGCTTACCAGTAAGAAATTCTATTGCAAAATCACTGTTTTTGTATTAAATATTTATTAATATACCAATATAAAAACCCCCGTGTCAATTGTTTTAAATGCCGAAATGTCCTCCCTTGTGTAAACAGAATAGTATATGATATACCTATATTCTACAGCTTAGTAAATAATATACCTTGACCAAAAATTTTATTAAAAAAATACGATAATATTATATAATTTGTTGCTTGGGAAAACTTGATTTGACTCAAGGAGGATTTTTGAGAGAATGACCCCGGGTAAGGACATTCTCCTAAAATCTGGCAGTTTTTTTTTTAATAAATATTCAATAAAACTTGAAAAAAAATTAAATAAACAATTTTTCTGCGGCGGCATATTTCCCACAGCGTAATAAATTATAACCCTAAAATCGCCCTATTATGATTCCAAATAAAAGGGACAAAAACACGATGGAGAGAGTGAGAGAGTGGGACAAGGGGGGAAGAAAACCCACATATTTTTTTTTCATTCAAACAAATGGCGGTTTGCCGCTCACCCTTGCCCTTCACCCCCGTCGTCGTGTTTCTACATAAAAGCCAAATTAAATTAATGCCCCCGGTTGCAATTGGGTTTTTAACATTTGCAATTCAAACAAAACACTATTATAGTAGCGAGGGCACACTGGGGCAACGACAGGGGGCGAAGAGGGATCACAGATAATAATGTTAAGCTTATATGGGGGAAAAATAGCTCCCCGCCCTGCCCCTTTCTCCAACCCTTATAATATAATAACGGAATTTTGACGAGGGTTTGAGAATATATTTTGTGCGTCCCCCTTTTTGTAATTGAAATATCTTTATGAATTTTGTTATATTAGAAGCTCGGACAACATGGTTGGAATTTAGTGTTTTTTTTTTTGAAAGGGAAATTCCATAAAAATGTTGTTTTTTTCAATTTTTTAACATTTGTGGCCTCAAAAATTGAGGTTCAAAAATGCTTCATAGCTCCCTTAATATATGCAGTGTAGGGTGAAAAGGTATTCTAGCCTCTTTGTGGGTCTGGATCTCCTGGAAATTGTGTTTTTTTTCAATGGTTTGCCAGATTAAACCAGAAAATCATTATTTTGTTCCAATACTTTTCTAATTCTGAGACTGGGCTGAGGATATATCAATGAGAATCAATTTTTTTAACCCACTTCCTATATCATCAGTTCGTTTCTTTCTCAAAAGTCGCTTTTAAAAAATCCCTCATAGCTCCCTTATTATATACTAATTCTTAGACTTTTTTTTCAAAAAAAATCATAATTAGAAAAATAATGGACCAATTAACTTACAACCTTTTCCCAATTATTAACAATAGATTTCTTTAAAACTCGCAGAAGTTTCAAGTAAATTGGTCTTGATTTGAATTTTTTATGAATTTTCAAAGTTGAACTGAAATAATTCTTAGAGTTTTTTTTCGAAAAAAAATCATAATTAAAAAAATAATGGACCAATCAACTTACAACCTTTTCCCAATTATTAACAATAGATTTCTTTAAAACTCGCAGAAGTTTCAAGTAAATTGGTCTGGATTTGAATTTTTTATGAATTTTCAAAGTTGAACTAAAATAATTCTTAGACTTTTTTTCGAAAAAAATCATAATTAAAAAAATAATGGACCAATTAACTTACAACCTTTTCCCAATTATTAACAATAGATTTCTTTAAAACTCGCAGAAGTTTCAAGTAAATTGGTCTTGATTTAAATTTTTTATGAATTTTCAAAGTTGAACTAAAATAATTCTTAAAGTTTTTTTTCGAAAAAAAATCATAATTAAAAAAATAATGGACCAATTAACTTACAACCTTTTCCCAATTATTAACAATAGATTTCTTTAAAATTTGCAAAAGTTTCAAGTCAATTGATCTTGATTTGAATTTTTTATGAATTTTTAAAGTTGAACTAAAATAATTCTTAGACTTTTTTTGGAAAAAAAATCATAATTAAAAAAATAATGGACCAATTAACTTACAACCTTTTCCCAATTATTAACAATTGATTTCTTTAAAATTTGCAAAAGTTTCAAGTCAATTGATCTTGATTTGAATTTTTTATGAATTTTTAAAGTTGGACTAAAATAATTCTTAGACTTTTTTTTTCGAAAAAAATCATAATTAAAAAAATAATGGACCAATTAACTTACAACCTTTTCCCAATTATGACCAATAGATTTCTTTAAAACTCGCAGAAGTTTCAAGTAAATTGGTCTTGATTTGAATTTTTTATGAATGTTCAAAGTTGAACTAAAATAATTCTTAGACTTTTTTTTTCGAAAAAAATCATAATTCAAAAAATAATGGACCAATTAACTTACAACCTTTTCCCAATTATGACCAATAGATTTCTTTAAAACTCACAGAAGTTTCAAGTAAATTGGTCTTGATTTGAATTTTTTATGAATTTTCAAAGTTGAACTAAAATAATTCTTAGACTTTTTTTTTCGAAAAAAATCATAATTAAAAAAATAATGGACCAATTAACTTACAACCTTTTCCCAATTATTAACAATAGATTTCTTTAAAACTCGCAGAAGTTTCAAGTAAATTGGTCTTGATTTGAATTTTTTATGAATTTTCAAAGTTGAACTGAAATAATTCTTAAAGTTTTTTTTCGAAAAAAAATCATAATTAAAAAAATAATGGACCAATTAACTTACAACCTTTTCCCAATTATTAACAATAGATTTCTTTAAAACTCGCAAAAGTTTCAAGTAAATTGGTCTTGATTTGAATTTTTTATGAATTTTCAAAGTTGAACTAAAATAATTCTTAGACTTTTTTTTTCGAAAAAAATCATAATTAAAAAAATAATGGACCAATTAACTTACAACCTTTTCCCAATTATTAACAATAGATTTCTTTAAAACTCGCAGAAGTTTCAAGTAAATTGGTCTTGATTTGAATTTTTTATGAATTTTCAAAGTTGAACTGAAATAATTCTTAAAGTTTTTTTTCGAAAAAAAATCATAATTAAAAAAATAATGGACCAATTAACTTACAACCTTTTCCCAATTATTAACAATAGATTTCTTTAAAACTCGCAAAAGTTTCAAGTAAATTGGTCTTGATTTGAATTTTTTATGAATTTTCAAAGTTGAACTAAAATAATTCTTAGACTTTTTTTTCGAAAAAAATCATAATTAAAAAAATAATGGACCAATTAACTTGCAACCTTTTCCCAATTATTAACAATACATTTCTTTAAAACTCGCAGAAGTTTCAAGTAAATTGGTCTTGATTTGAATTTTTTTTAGGGCAAAACCCTATTCTACCATTTCTTTAGCCACCCTCCCATAGAACCCGATACAAAAACAACGTCAATTTTCCTCACGGTTTAAGAGAAAATTGCAGTTCAAATCCCCCAAATGGGTTCATTCTCTTAGGTACTCGATTAATTTAAAAGTTGATATTTGAGGCCTCAAACGTCCTCAAAGTCACCCTGGATTATATATATATGTGTATATCCAGAGGGTGGGCTCATTAGGGAAACGTTAAATAGACAATTCGCGAATTACACACGTATGGCATATTTCCCAAGATTAATTCGGTTGTAACTGCTTCAAAACAGTCAGAAAGGCCGCAGGGGGGGAGGGTTGCAAAGGGGTGGATTTCTAGGATGTCACATAATCGTCCTCTCTCTCTCTCTACCCTGTTTAAACTGAGCGGAAGGAATGTTAATGGCCCTAATGAATTCGGATCCTAAGTTTAAGCGGCCTAACTAGGCGCGCACACACAGTAGTCAGTCCTTCAGGTGTAAATTAATTTCGTAGAACCGGATTTGTCTTGGGATTTATTATTACGTGATGATACTACGCTGTCACGATGACGAGGGTCCAGAGGGAACAGCGGGAGCAGGAGGAGGGACGATTTAATTTCCTATTTGATGATGAAAGATTATCATCGATCCCAGGGCTTTTTTTGTTTTCGCTGCTGTTGTTGTGCGAGGACAGTGCAGTTAGGGCGAGAAAAGGAGAGAGAGAGAAAAAAAGTGTCATCATTAATTCCCTTCTTCTCGCTCTTATTTCTTGTCCAGGGGCGGCGGGGGTGATAATGATAAATCGACTTTAATATGCTCGAGTCCCTTTATTATTATTATATTGGAGTTTTATTCTGGCCTTTCAAAGTGCAAATATATTTCATCTTTTTATTATTTTACCCTTAGAACGCTTGGTAAATAAGACGATTTTTAAAACGGGTACCGGAGCACCTTAAAGTGCCCCTAATAAGTCCAATTTATAAGGTGGAACCACTTAATAATTATTGATCAATTGGACTTGGAGTTAATATCCTAGGCGAAATATTTGAAAAAGCATTAAAGGACGATGAGGTTTTTTCACGTTTTACTCGAGAACTTTAAGGTTATGTGAGTAAAGTGTAGATACCAAAGCTATAGAGTTTTTTATCACCTATAGTTTTCTTAAAAGGCATTTTTTTCTCAGGCAATTATTTTCTGCAAAAAAGGCGTTTTTCATTTTATTCTACCCTTGGCCCCCCACCCACCCCACACTACTTACCAGTGAGAAATTGTTTAAAAAATCATTGTTTTTTATATATCTAATCTAATAAGTTTATTTAAATTTGATATATTTATGTAAATGTATACTAATAAATATTTAATACAAAAACAGCGCTATTAGATTGGATATTGTGGATAAAAAACGCTGATTTTTCAAAAGAATTTCTTACTGGTAAGTTGTGTGGGGTGGGTGGGGGGCCAAGGGTAGAATAAAATGAAAAACGCCTTTTTTGCAGAAAATAATTGCCTGAGAAAAAAAGAGGGGTAATAATAAAAAATAAAACCCTTATTCGGAGAATTTCCCTAGGGTGTACCCTGGAAATTTCGACCCAAAAATCGAATTTTTTTAAATTTGGTTTTTTTGTCCAGTAAACTTTTTTACAGGAATTCATTTACCCGCCTCGGACCATTTGCTACAATGACATTTTTTCAATTACAGCCATTTTTTGAGGCACATTTGAGTAATTTCAGTTTTCAAAAATTTTTTGTGCCGTTATTATGAATTTTAGAAAAAAATGTTATAAGAGTTTTTTAATGATTGTAATGATCGAAATTTTTAATTTTGAATTTTTAGTTCTAGAAACCATTTTACAATAATTTTAACAATATTTTCTGTCCTAAATGATTTTAATAATCGAAATTTTTAATTTTGAATTTTTAGTTCTAGAAACCATTTTACAATAATTTTAACAATATTTTCTGTCCTAAAGGATTTTCTAGTTAATAATTTTTTGAGTTAAAGTCAATTTTTGAGTCTTTTTTGAGGTATCAAAATTTTCAAAAATTTTTTGTGCCCTTATTATGAATATTATAAAAAAATGTTATAAGAGTTTTTTAATGCTAATTTAACGCTCTATCATGTGGTAATTTTATTTTCTGATTTTCTGAAAATTTCAATTTTTTTACATTTTTGGCCTCAATAATTGGCCGGTTTTTCAAAAACCCTCCATAGTTTTTTTAACGTGCAATTGAGGGCAAAAAGGTATTCTAGCTCTTTTTTGGGCACTCTTCCATAGAACTCAATACAAAAATAAAAACACTAATTTTCCCCATAGTTTTAGAGAAAATTGGAAAAATATGAAAATCGGTTTTCTGAAATTTTCTCGAAAAAAATCTGATAAAAAATTGTAACATATTTTGCAAACGGTAGCGCCCCTTAGGCCCAACAATTTTTGTTAAAACAATTTTTCTCTAAATCTCAAAGATTTTCCAAAAAAAAATAAAAAACCTTTTTCGGAGAATTTCCCTAGGGTGTACCCTGCAAATTTTGGGTAAAAAAATCGATTTTTCATTTGGAAAGTAAAAACTGCATTGATAAATTCCGGTACCAGATAAACATCTTTGCATATTGTTGTCGAAGATGTATATCCAGGGAAAGTGAATAATTGATCCCTGCCTACAACAGATTCCAGGTGCTTTCCGACCCGGAAAGCTGATACCTGTTTAAGGATCCCTTGTCCAGGGTTAAACAGATAAAGAGGACAAACGGAAGGACAGAGATGAAGCAGTTACAGTTGCAGAAGGATAAGTCCGGATTCCTTTTATATCCTTTTTTTTTGAGCAAATTTAGAAAACACTTAAAAAAAATAAATTTATCTGTTCTTATGTTGTTTTCCCTAACATTTTCCATAGATTCCATCAAGTGAAAATAACATATTGATTCAGGTAGCAGGTAGGCATCTTTGTCGGAGATGTCTATTCAGGGAAAGTGAATCGATCCCTGCCTACTGCAGATTCCAGGTGCTTTCTGGCCCGGAAAGCTAGTACCTGTTTAGGGTCCCTTGTCCAGGGTTACGGACGAAGAAGACGACAGGATGGAGAGCAGCTTCTGGATTATGATTCAAGGTTGGTATCCTTGTTCCTATTTTTTTTTTTGTTAATACAATAGTAATCATGTGTATTTATTTAGTATCTATAAAGAAAATGGTACAAATTTACGATGTAATTGCATAAATAAACTTTTAAAGGTATAACATGGTTATAAAGCAATTGAAATTGAACTTCATACAATAATTGGTACATAATTTTTATTAGTCTTTTAAATGCACCAACATTTTTACATCCCTTACTATTTTTTGGCAGCCACTTAAACTTTTAACGAACCTTTATTCAAAATAGTGTTTGATACCTATGCATCAATTGACTAGAAGGAAGTCAGTATGGTTTCTAGTATAATGACTATTATAATAAATAATGTAAAGAACTATCTCTCTAATCGAGATCAATAGCGGATAAAACATGTCATCACAGCATAAGTCTACATATTAGTAAAAATTTCCTAAGTAGCTTGTAACAATTCAAAACCTAATTAAAATAAATAAATACAAATAAAAAACAATTTAAATTATATAAACCATAAAAGTTGCAACAGTACAAATCATTTAAACAAGTTCTAAGTATGGGCATCACAAATTTATACCAATCCTAACTAATTGCAGCAATTTCTTCAAGAGTTGGTGCCCTGTAATTGTCAATTGGGTAAAACTTAATTTGGCCTTATTAAGTTTTTTTTTTTTTTTTTTTTTTTAAAAGAGGTTTAGGAAATCTGCAAACAGACACCCTGGACGTTGGACAGGGATGATTCCTGTCAAACGTCCAGGGTAGTGTGGGGTTGGAGTTGGCCACCCTCCGACCCACTAAAACCCATTCCTCTGGTCAAGTTTTCACGGTGTTAAAGCACACTGCTTACGTGATTAGTCAATATTTAAAGGGGTTTAGGCACATTGTGTAAATGCTTAGTCAAATTTTCAAGGAAAAGGTGCACTGGCTGGCTACGTGCTTTGTCAATAATATTTCAGTGATATAAAGCCCATTGGTAACATGTTAAGTCAAATTTTAAATTACCAAGAATAAAATTAGACAAACAGTATACAGTAAATCAACGCAATTACATATAATATGCTTAAAACATATTAAAAAGTAAGTGTCAATATGTACAAAAAATGTAACTCAATAAAATATATTATTGGCGCAACTTCGGACGACTAGATATGTATTCATAGAATCAACAGCAACTGATACTTAATTTGCTTATTAAATTTCTATATTTGCCCTTCTGAAACTTGAATTTAACCCCCTTAGACATCCCTCCGACTGTTTTGACGTGAATTTAGCGAATAACTCCACTTTAAATAAAACCCCACTAAGAATGAAGTTTAACGAATAAACTTCCATAACTGCCAAACCGTTGAAACGTAACCTCTTAAAAGAACAAAAGGAGATTCAGCATCAGGAGGATCTTCAGCCACCAAGCCCCTTTGTAGAGAGCGATTACGGCATGACCTCCCCCTCCCAAGTACTGAAACCCTTAAGTTCTCTTTGGTCCACCAGGATTTGATGAATATGCCGGTTCACCCTTGGGTTCGGTAAATTCATGGATCGTATGGTGAACAGTTGGATGTTATGCCACAAAAGATCGACAGTTATTTTTTTAATTAAGTGTGAATTTAACAAATAAATAAAAGCACTTCACCCCTTAAATTTTATTTGAATGAACCCATAAAAGAAAGCAACCCTTAACCCGTTGAAGTTAACCCCTTAATTGCAAAACAGAGAAATTTAAATTTTATTAATTAAAAATTTAAAGAAAATGCATATCCAATCGTCAAAAGAAAACGTATCTACAATAATAATTATAACGCAAAATAACAAACAAATAAAAGAGCATGCTCTTAAAATAAATTAAACAGTACTTACAAACTAAATAACAGCAAACACTAAATTTAGTAGTACTACGTTTACATTTCCCATCCGCCTTCGGTGAATGTCACCGAGAAAATGACTTGACCGAGCGACTGCCGTGGCCTGCTAAGATCTTTCTCCCCATCCCCACCCCTCTCAGCCGAACATACCCGAGCGGCCACGATTCGACGCTCTCGGACACTCGGTACTTTCACTTTTTCGTCTTCGGGTTTGTTCGTGTATCTACGTCACTCGGATGACGTGTACATACAACGAAACATTTTTATTTTGGTTTAAATTTCATTGGGGGAGGGAGGGGGGGGGGGGGAAAGTACCAGAAAAAATGCCTGGAATAAAAATCGACACAGTACTACTCCACCACCTTTTTGGAATAAAGCGTGACAAGTTTTTGAGTTACAGCCATTTTTTGAGGCGTTTTTGAGGAATTTTAATTTTCAAAAATTTGTTGTGCCGTTATTATGACTCTTAGAAAAAAATGTTATTAGGGTTTCTTGATGATAATTTTATGCTCTAGCCCGTGGTAATTTTGTTTTTTCATTTTTTGAAAATGTTGATTTTTGGAAATTTTTGAGCTGGAATTTGGGCTGTTTTCAAAGATTCGCCCATAGCTCCTTTAATATGTAATTTAGGGCAAAAAGGGATTCTAGCTTTTCTTTAGGCATCCTTACATGGAATCCAATGCAAGAGTAAAAACACCAATTTTCCTTACAGTTCCAGAGAAAATTGGGAAATAATGAAAATCGGTTTTCGTGAATTTTCTCGAAAATGGGCATAGATAAGATTATGAAATATTTTGCAAATTAAAGCTCCTCTCAGGCCCAACAACTTTTATTAGAACGATTTTTCTCTCAGCCTCATAGGTTTTCCGAAAAAAAATTAAAACCATTTTTTAGAGAATTTCCCTGGGGGATACCCTGAAAATTTCGACCCAAAAATCGGTTTTTTCAAATTTGGTTTTTTGGTTCAGGAAATTTATTTATAGAAATTTTAACTTATTTTTCTCCCTCAAACCATTTGCTATCAGAATTTTTTTTGAGTTATAGCCATTTTTTGAGGCATTTTGGAGTAATTTTAATTTTCAAAAATTTTTTGTGCCGTTAATACGAATCTTAGAAAAAAATTTTATAAGGGTTTTTTAATGATAATTTAATGCCCTCCCTCGTGGTAATTTTCTTTTTTTATTTTCTGATAATTTCGATTTTTCGAAATTTCTGCCCTCCAAATTTGGGCTATTTTCAAAGAATGGCCCGTAGCTCCTTTAATATGCAATTTAGGGCAAAAAGGTATTTTGGCTTTTCTTTAGGCATCCTTACATAGAATCCAACGCAATAGTAAAAACACCAGTTTTTTTCATAGCTCCAGAGAAAATTTGAAAATAAAGAAAATCGGTTTTCATACATTTTCTCGAAAATGGTAATAGATAAGATCGTGAAATATTTTGCAAATTGAAGCTCCTCTCAGGTTTAACAACTTTTATTAGAACAATTTTTCACTCAGCCTCATAGATTCTCCAAAAAAAAAATAAAACCATTTTTTAGAGAATTTCCCTGGTTCCCTTGCAAGAACTGCGTAGCTTCTTAATAACTGTTCTAAATACACTTAAGTAATCCCTGATGACAGATTTAGCATACGAAGCGTCTTTCTGAGCCAAACACTTCCTGATATGAACATCTTTTCTTATAAATTGGATTATTTAGCAATACAGTTTTGCTACTAAAAATACTCCATCTTCGTGTAATTTCTGCTAAAATCTGTAAAAAATTCATTGCATACAATTTCCCGAATCTTTCGAAACGTTTTCCCGACATTTCCACCCCCTTGAGGGCCTCCAAACGTGAGTTAGAACAGATAGATATAAATTAAATTCAAGGTCAACCCTATTCCAGGAAAAATAATAAATAATTTATAAATTATTAAATAAAACGTAGATGTGGCAACGTCGTAAAAATAATTTATCGAACACTTAACACTACGAGTTGCGCTCGGTGAATTCCAGCGTCGGCATTCGGCATCGTTCGGTTATTTCCGCGTCGCCTCGTCGCCTCATTCGTCGTTGGGAATTCGTCGGGTCGAGATCGCGTCCCGGTTTTTCTTTCAAAAACCCGGGAAAAGCGTCGAAACAATCGGGAATTATCGTGAAATTGCGTCGTACGTCGTTTCCGCGTACTTTGATCGCGTTTTCACGGTTCATCTCGTTTTTACCGGTGAGTTATCGGCATTTAATGTTTTGTGTCCGTACTGCTGCAGCGCCGCAGTATATATTTTCCCAATTATCGATTTTTATTGACTCTTTCTTATTTCAAGGGGCAATTGGGCATTGGACAAGTGTTTTTCAATAATTTCTTTTTATTTTCAGTTAAATATTCTATAAAATTCCAAATGAAGAAAAATTATTCTAGAACTTTACTGTCATCTGTCAATGCCGGAGTTGGCGAATTCGACCAAACCGGTTGACAGCTTGACGGTTGAAGTTCATCTATCGAATCGAATTGGCACAGTGTCACTTGTCATTTGTCATAGTCTCCCTCTTTGTTTATAACCTAATTGTTTCTTTTTTATAAAAATATACCGGATTTCCTATAAAATATTTTGTAAATCAATGAAAATTCAGGGAATATTGTTGTTTATTGACCAAGAAGCCCCCTGAGCATCCGAGATCCTTCACAAATAGGTTAGAAATTGTTATTTTTCCATTGTTTACATTTATTTAGTACTAACATAGGGTTTCTGTGGGAAATGTTCCTTATGAATACTTTCTTCAAGGCGTTTCCCATTTATTACTGCATTTCCTTAGCTTATAGCAGTTTTAAAAGAAAAGAATAGTGAATTCTCTGAAATTAAGGGGGTCTTTTGGTCTGCAGGGCCTCACCTTTCTCATGTAATGGTCACTGGTACATTAAAAATGAGGGGTTAGGATATAAGCTATAGATAATCTGTTTTTACTATTATTTAAATATAATTGTCCTGTAAAAGTCACAATTTATTCCAGAAATGCAAGGGCTGCTCCTGTAGACAGCAAGTGCGCCGCGTAGCTGTCTGGACTGCCATGAAAACTGGGATGAACCAAAACCCTAATACTCGAGAGCAACAGGAATTGCAAAAAGGTATTTTGGTTTTTTTAAATTAAATTTGCCCTCGTTTCTTATAGTTTTTGTTCTTCAGATACTCTGGAGGTTTCACCAGCTCAAATTCTAATGATTATATCTGCTCAGAAGAAAGTCATGAGCAAAATTGTATGTATAGATCTTAAAATTGTAAGTGAATTGTGAAATTGAATGTGTGATTCTTTTTAGATGCAATAAGATGAGATAAGAATATAATTTATTGATAAGAAATACCAAATTTTATATCAACTAATGCAGTCCCTGCCATTTCATTGAATATGGGGTCTGGATATTGATTGTGGGGTAAGGAACTGGATTGGAGCGGGTGAGTTAATTAATCTTTGCCTCCTTAGGTCAATATATGTGCTGAATAAAGAGATTTTTTTATTCTTGTTGTGTTTATTATTGTTGTCGTTGTTTTTATTATTTTTATTATGAATTTTATGCCAAATCACATCACACTCTCCCCTCGTTTAGGGAGAACAATTGCTTGCCCAGGTATCAAAAGTATTAAGTCCTATCGGAACCCTTTATTCATTATGGGTCCTCTTAATGAAATAAGTTTATTTAACATGTTTTATTATTAATTTTAAATGAAAGACCCTTTGCATCAATGCAATTTTCATGAAAATCGGTGGGAAATTAAGGGAACTGGTGCAGTTTGCCTCTTACACACCTTCGATAATTTGCCATATTTTTGAAAATATCCCTGTAACTCTGGAAATTTCCAATTTTTAATTTTTTTTATAGATACATTAATGGTTCTAAATTAAAAACCCTCTGCATCCATGCAATTTTCATGAAAATCGGTGGGAAATTAAGGGAACTGGTGCAGTTTGCCTCTTACACACTTTCAATAATTTGCCATATTTTTGAAAATATCCCTGTAACTCTGAAAATTTCCAATTTTTAATTTTTTTTATAGATACACTAATGGTTCTAAATTAAAAACCCTTTGCATCCATGCAATTTTCATGAAAATCGGTGGGAAATTAAGGGAACTGGTGCAGTTTGCCTCTTACACACCTTCGATAATTTGCCATATTTTTGAAAATATCCCTGTAACTCTGGAAATTTCCAATTTTTTATTTTTTTTATAGATACACTAATGGTTCTAAATTAAAAACCCTTTGCATCAATGCAATTTTCATGAAAATCGGTGGGAAATTAAGGGAACTGGTGCAGTTTGCCTCTTACACACTTTCAATAATTTGCCATATTTTTGAAAATATCCCTGTAACTCTGAAAATTTCCAATTTTTAATTTTTTTTATAGATACACTAATGGTTCTAAATTAAAAACCCTTTGCATCAATGCAATTTTCATGAAAATCGGTGGGAAATTAAGGGAACTGGTGCAGTTTGCCTCTTACACACTTTCAATAATTTGCCATATTTTTGAAAATATCCCTGTAACTCTGGAAATTTCCAATTTTTAATTTTTTTTATAGATACATTAATGGTTCTAAATTAAAAACCCTCTGCATCCATGCAATTTTCATGAAAATCGGTGGGAAATTAAGGGAACTGGTGCAGTTTGCCTCTTACACACCTTCGATAATTTGCCATATTTTTGAAAATATCCCTGTAACTCTGGAAATTTCCAATTTTTAATTTTTTTTATAGATACATTAATGGTTCTAAATTAAAAACCCTCTGCATCCATGCAATTTTCATGAAAATCGGTGGGAAATTAAGGGAACTGGTGCAGTTTGCCTCTTACACACTTTCAATAATTTGCCATATTTTTGAAAATATCCCTGTAACTCTGAAAATTTCCAATTTTTAATTTTTTTTATAGATACACTAATGGTTCTAAATTAAAAACCCTTTGCATCCATGCAATTTTCATGAAAATCGGTGGGAAATTAAGGGAACTGGTGCAGTTTGCCTCTTACACACTTTCAATAATTTGCCATATTTTTGAAAATATCCCTGTAACTCTGGAAATTTCCAATTTTTAATTTTTTTTATAGATACATTAATGGTTCTAAATTAAAAACCCTCTGCATCCATGCAATTTTCATAAAAATCGGTGGGAAATTAAGGGAACTGGTGCAGTTTGCCTCTTACACACCTTCGATAATTTGCCATATTTTTGAAAATATCCCTGTAACTCTGGAAATTTCCAATTTTTTATTTTTTTTATAGATACATTAATGGTTCTAAATTAAAAACCCTTTGCATCCATGCAATTTTCATGAAAATCGGTGGGAAATTAAGGGAACTGGTGCAGTTTGCCTCTTACACACCTTCGATAATTTGCCATATTTTTGAAAATATCCCTGTAACTCTGGAAATTTCCAATTTTTTATTTTTTTTATAGATACATTAATGGTTCTAAATTAAAAACCCTCTGCATCCATGCAATTTTCATGAAAATCGGTGGGAAATTAAGGGAACTGGTGCAGTTTGCCTCTTACACACCTTCAATAATTTGCCATATTTTTGAAAATATCCCTGTAACTCTGGAAATTTCCAATTTTTAATTTTTTTTATAGATACATTAATGGTTCTAAATTAAAAACCCTCTGCATCCATGCAATTTTCATGAAAATCGGTGGGAAATTAAGGGAACTGGTGCAGTTTGCCTCTTACACACTTTCAATAATTTGCCATATTTTTGAAAATATCCCTGTAACTCTGAAAATTTCCAATTTTTAATTTTTTTTATAGATACACTAATGGTTCTAAATTAAAAACCCTTTGCATCCATGCAATTTTCATGAAAATCGGTGGGAAATTAAGGGAACTGGTGCAGTTTGCCTCTTACACACCTTCGATAATTTGCCATATTTTTGAAAATATCCCTGTAACTCTGGAAATTTCCAATTTTTTATTTTTTTTATAGATACACTAATGGTTCTAAATTAAAAACCCTTTGCATCCATGCAATTTTCATGAAAATCGGTGGGAAATTAAGGGAACTGGTGCAGTTTGCCTCTTACACACCTTCGATAATTTGCCATATTTTTGAAAATATCCCTGTAACTCTGGAAATTTCCAATTTTTTATTTTTTTTATAGATACATTAATGGTTCTAAATTAAAAACCCTTTGCATCCATGCAATTTTCATGAAAATCGGTGGGAAATTAAGGGAACTGGTGCAGTTTGCCTCTTACACACCTTTAATAATTTGCCATATTTTTGAAAATATCCCTGTAACTCTGGAAATTTCCAATTTTTTATTTTTTTTATAGATACATTAATGGTTCTAAATTAAAAACCCTTTGCATCCATGCAATTTTCATGAAAATCGGTGGGAAATTAAGGGAACTGGTGCAGTTTGCCTCTTACACACCTTTAATAATTTGCCATATTTTTGAAAATATCCCTGTAACTCTGGAAATTTCCAATTTTTTATTTTTTTTATAGATACATTAATGGTTCTAAATTAAAAACCCTTTGCATCAATGCAATTTTCATGAAAATCGGTGGGAAATTAAGGGAACTGGTGCAGTTTGCCTCTTACACACTTTCAATAATTTGCCATATTTTTGAAAATATCCCTGTAACTCTGAAAATTTCCAATTTTTAATTTTTTTTATAGATACACTAATGGTTCTAAATTAAAAACCCTTTGCATCAATGCAATTTTCATGAAAATCGGTGGGAAATTAAGGGAACTGGTGCAGTTTGCCTCTTACACACTTTCAATAATTTGCCATATTTTTGAAAATATCCCTGTAACTCTGGAAATTTCCAATTTTTAATTTTTTTTATAGATACATTAATGGTTCTAAATTAAAAACCCTCTGCATCCATGCAATTTTCATGAAAATCGGTGGGAAATTAAGGGAACTGGTGCAGTTTGCCTCTTACACACCTTCGATAATTTGCCATATTTTTGAAAATATCCCTGTAACTCTGGAAAT
Source organism: Anthonomus grandis grandis (assembly GCF_022605725.1). Lineage (NCBI taxonomy): Eukaryota > Metazoa > Arthropoda > Insecta > Coleoptera > Curculionidae > Anthonomus > Anthonomus grandis. The sequence continues at coordinate 881,152 of NC_065564.1, read as the reverse complement.
TTCCAATTTTTAATTTTTTTTATAGATACATTAATGGTTCTAAATTAAAAACCCTCTGCATCCATGCAATTTTCATGAAAATCGGTGGGAAATTAAGGGAACTGGTGCAGTTTGCCTCTTACACACTTTCAATAATTTGCCATATTTTTGAAAATATCCCTGTAACTCTGAAAATTTCCAATTTTTAATTTTTTTTATAGATACACTAATGGTTCTAAATTAAAAACCCTTTGCATCCATGCAATTTTCATGAAAATCGGTGGGAAATTAAGGGAACTGGTGCAGTTTGCCTCTTACACACTTTCAATAATTTGCCATATTTTTGAAAATATCCCTGTAACTCTGGAAATTTCCAATTTTTAATTTTTTTTATAGATACATTAATGGTTCTAAATTAAAAACCCTCTGCATCCATGCAATTTTCATGAAAATCGGTGGGAAATTAAGGGAACTGGTGCAGTTTGCCTCTTACACACCTTCGATAATTTGCCATATTTTTGAAAATATCCCTGTAACTCTGGAAATTTCCAATTTTTTATTTTTTTTATAGATACATTAATGGTTCTAAATTAAAAACCCTTTGCATCCATGCAATTTTCATGAAAATCGGTGGGAAATTAAGGGAACTGGTGCAGTTTGCCTCTTACACACCTTCGATAATTTGCCATATTTTTGAAAATATCCCTGTAACTCTGGAAATTTCCAATTTTTTATTTTTTTTATAGATACATTAATGGTTCTAAATTAAAAACCCTTTGCATCCATGCAATTTTCATGAAAATCGGTGGGAAATTAAGGGAACTGGTGCAGTTTGCCTCTTACACACCTTTAATAATTTGCCATATTTTTGAAAATATCCCTGTAACTCTGGAAATTTCCAATTTTTTATTTTTTTTATAGATACATTAATGGTTCTAAATTAAAAACCCTTTGCATCCATGCAATTTTCATGAAAATCGGTGGGAAATTAAGGGAACTGGTGCAGTTTGCCTCTTACACACCTTTAATAATTTGCCATATTTTTGAAAATATCCCTGTAACTCTGGAAATTTCCAATTTTTTATTTTTTTTATAGATACATTAATGGTTCTAAATTAAAAACCCTCTGCATCCATGCAATTTTCATGAAAATCGGTGGGAAATTAAGGGAACTGGTGCAGTTTGCCTCTTACACACCTTCGATAATTTGCCATATTTTTGAAAATATCCCTGTAACTCTGGAAATTTCCAATTTTTTATTTTTTTTATAGATACATTAATGGTTCTAAATTAAAAACCCTCTGCATCAATGCAATTTTCATGAAAATCGGTGGGAAATTAAGGGAACTGGTGCAGTTTGCCTCTTACACACCTTCGATAATTTGCCATATTTTTGAAAATATCCCTGTAACTCTGGAAATTTCCAATTTTTTATTTTTTTTATAGATACATTAATGGTTCTAAATTAAAAACCCTTTGCATCCATGCAATTTTCATGAAAATCGGTGGGAAATTAAGGGAACTGGTGCAGTTTGCCTCTTACACACCTTTAATAATTTGCCATATTTTTGAAAATATCCCTGTAACTCTGGAAATTTCCAATTTTTTATTTTTTTTATAGATACATTAATGGTTCTAAATTAAAAACCCTCTGCATCCATGCAATTTTCATGAAAATCGGTGGGAAATTAAGGGAACTGGTGCAGTTTGCCTCTTACACACCTTCGATAATTTGCCATATTTTTGAAAATATCCCTGTAACTCTGGAAATTTCCAATTTTTTATTTTTTTTATAGATACATTAATGGTTCTAAATTAAAAACCCTCTGCATCAATGCAATTTTCATGAAAATCGGTGGGAAATTAAGGGAACTGGTGCAGTTTGCCTCTTACACACCTTCGATAATTTGCCATATTTTTGAAAATATCCCTGTAACTCTGGAAATTTCCAATTTTTTATTTTTTTTATAGATACATTAATGGTTCTAAATTAAAAACCCTTTGCATCTATGCAATTTTCATGAAAATCGGTGGGAAATTAAGGGAACTGGTGCAGTTTGCCTCTTACACACCTTCGATAATTTGCCATATTTTTGAAAATATCCCTGTAACTCTGGAAATTTCCAATTTTTTATTTTTTTTATAGATACATTAATGGTTCTAAATTAAAAACCCTTTGCATCCATGCAATTTTCATGAAAATCGGTGGGAAATTAAGGGAACTGGTGCAGTTTGCCTCTTACACACCTTCGATAATTTGCCATATTTTTGAAAATATCCCTGTAACTCTGGAAGTTTCCAATTTTTTATTTTTTTTATAGATACATTAATGGTTCTAAATTAAAAACCCTCTGCATCAATGCAATTTTCATGAAAATCGGTGGGAAATTAAGGGAACTGGTGCAGTTTGCCTCTTACACACCTTTAATAATTTGCCATATTTTTGAAAATATCCCTGTAACTCTGGAAATTTCCAATTTTTTATTTTTTTTATAGATACATTAATGGTTCTAAATTAAAAACCCTTTGCATCCATGCAATTTTCATGAAAATCGGTGGGAAATTAAGGGAACTGGTGCAGTTTGCCTCTTACACACCTTTAATAATTTGCCATATTTTTGAAAATATCCCTGTAACTCTGGAAATTTCCAATTTTTTATTTTTTTTATAGATACATTAATGGTTCTAAATTAAAAACCCTTTGCATCCATGCAATTTTCATGAAAATCGGTGGGAAATTAAGGGAACTGGTGCAGTTTGCCTCTTACACACCTTCGATAATTTGCCATATTTTTGAAAATATCCCTGTAACTCTGGAAATTTCCAATTTTTTATTTTTTTTATAGATACATTAATGGTTCTAAATTAAAAACCCTCTGCATCAATGCAATTTTCATGAAAATCGGTGGGAAATTAAGGGAACTGGTGCAGTTTGCCTCTTACACACCTTCGATAATTTGCCATATTTTTGAAAATATCCCTGTAACTCTGGAAATTTCCAATTTTTTATTTTTTTTATAGATACATTAATGGTTCTAAATTAAAAACCCTTTGCATCCATGCAATTTTCATGAAAATCGGTGGGAAATTAAGGGAACTGGTGCAGTTTGCCTCTTACACACCTTCGATAATTTGCCATATTTTTGAAAATATCCCTGTAACTCTGGAAATTTCCAATTTTTTATTTTTTTTATAGATACATTAATGGTTCTAAATTAAAAACCCTCTGCATCAATGCAATTTTCATGAAAATCGGTGGGAAATTAAGGGAACTGGTGCAGTTTGCCTCTTACACACCTTTAATAATTTGCCATATTTTTGAAAATATCCCTGTAACTCTGGAAATTTCCAATTTTTTATTTTTTTTATAGATACATTAATGGTTCTAAATTAAAAACCCTCTGCATCCATGCAATTTTCATGAAAATCGGTGGGAAATTAAGGGAACTGGTGCAGTTTGCCTCTTACACACCTTCGATAATTTGCCATATTTTTGAAAATATCCCTGTAACTCTGGAAATTTCCAATTTTTTATTTTTTTTATAGATACATTAATGGTTCTAAATTAAAAACCCTTTGCATCCATGCAATTTTCATGAAAATCGGTGGGAAATTAAGGGAACTGGTGCAGTTTGCCTCTTACACACCTTCGATAATTTGCCATATTTTTGAAAATATCCCTGTAACTCTGGAAATTTCCAATTTTTTATTTTTTTTATAGATACATTAATGGTTCTAAATTAAAAACCCTTTGCATCCATGCAATTTTCATGAAAATCGGTGGGAAATTAAGGGAACTGGTGCAGTTTGCCTCTTACACACCTTCGATAATTTGCCATATTTTTGAAAATATCCCTGTAACTCTGGAAATTTCCAATTTTTTATTTTTTTTATAGATACATTAATGGTTCTAAATTAAAAACCCTCTGCATCAATGCAATTTTCATGAAAATCGGTGGGAAATTAAGGGAACTGGTGCAGTTTGCCTCTTACACACCTTCAATAATTTGCCATATTTTTGAAAATATCCCTGTAACTCTGGAAATTTCCAATTTTTTATTTTTTTTATAGATACATTAATGGTTCTAAATTAAAAACCCTCTGCATCCATGCAATTTTCATGAAAATCGGTGGGAAATTAAGGGAACTGGTGCAGTTTGCCTCTTACACACCTTCGATAATTTGCCATATTTTTGAAAATATCCCTGTAACTCTGGAAATTTCCAATTTTTTATTTTTTTTATAGATACATTAATGGTTCTAAATTAAAAACCCTCTGCATCAATGCAATTTTCATGAAAATCGGTGGGAAATTAAGGGAACTGGTGCAGTTTGCCTCTTACACACCTTTAATAATTTGCCATATTTTTGAAAATATCCCTGTAACTCTGGAAATTTCCAATTTTTTATTTTTTTTATAGATACATTAATGGTTCTAAATTAAAAACCCTTTGCATCCATGCAATTTTCATGAAAATCGGTGGGAAATTAAGGGAACTGGTGCAGTTTGCCTCTTACACACCTTTAATAATTTGCCATATTTTTGAAAATATCCCTGTAACTCTGGAAATTTCCAATTTTTTATTTTTTTTATAGATACATTAATGGTTCTAAATTAAAAACCCTTTGCATCCATGCAATTTTCATGAAAATCGGTGGGAAATTAAGGGAACTGGTGCAGTTTGCCTCTTACACACCTTTAATAATTTGCCATATTTTTGAAAATATCCCTGTAACTCTGGAAATTTCCAATTTTTTATTTTTTTTATAGATACATTAATGGTTCTAAATTAAAAACCCTTTGCATCCATGCAATTTTCATGAAAATCGGTGGGAAATTAAGGGAACTGGTGCAGTTTGCCTCTTACACACCTTCGATAATTTGCCATATTTTTGAAAATATCCCTGTAACTCTGGAAATTTCCAATTTTTTATTTTTTTTATAGATACATTAATGGTTCTAAATTAAAAACCCTTTGCATCCATGCAATTTTCATGAAAATCGGTGGGAAATTAAGGGAACTGGTGCAGTTTGCCTCTTACACACCTTCGATAATTTGCCATATTTTTGAAAATATCCCTGTAACTCTGGAAATTTCCAATTTTTTATTTTTTTTATAGATACATTAATGGTTCTAAATTAAAAACCCTTTGCATCCATGCAATTTTCATGAAAATCGGTGGGAAATTAAGGGAACTGGTGCAGTTTGCCTCTTACACACCTTTAATAATTTGCCATATTTTTGAAAATATCCCTGTAACTCTGGAAATTTCCAATTTTTTATTTTTTTTATAGATACATTAATGGTTCTAAATTAAAAACCCTTTGCATCCATGCAATTTTCATGAAAATCGGTGGGAAATTAAGGGAACTGGTGCAGTTTGCCTCTTACACACCTTTAATAATTTGCCATATTTTTGAAAATATCCCTGTAACTCTGGAAATTTCCAATTTTTTATTTTTTTTATAGATACATTAATGGTTCTAAATTAAAAACCCTCTGCATCCATGCAATTTTCATGAAAATCGGTGGGAAATTAAGGGAACTGGTGCAGTTTGCCTCTTACACACCTTCGATAATTTGCCATATTTTTGAAAATATCCCTGTAACTCTGGAAATTTCCAATTTTTTATTTTTTTTATAGATACATTAATGGTTCTAAATTAAAAACCCTCTGCATCAATGCAATTTTCATGAAAATCGGTGGGAAATTAAGGGAACTGGTGCAGTTTGCCTCTTACACACCTTCGATAATTTGCCATATTTTTGAAAATATCCCTGTAACTCTGGAAATTTCCAATTTTTTATTTTTTTTATAGATACATTAATGGTTCTAAATTAAAAACCCTTTGCATCCATGCAATTTTCATGAAAATCGGTGGGAAATTAAGGGAACTGGTGCAGTTTGCCTCTTACACACCTTTAATAATTTGCCATATTTTTGAAAATATCCCTGTAACTCTGGAAATTTCCAATTTTTTATTTTTTTTATAGATACATTAATGGTTCTAAATTAAAAACCCTCTGCATCCATGCAATTTTCATGAAAATCGGTGGGAAATTAAGGGAACTGGTGCAGTTTGCCTCTTACACACCTTCGATAATTTGCCATATTTTTGAAAATATCCCTGTAACTCTGGAAATTTCCAATTTTTTATTTTTTTTATAGATACATTAATGGTTCTAAATTAAAAACCCTTTGCATCCATGCAATTTTCATGAAAATCGGTGGGAAATTAAGGGAACTGGTGCAGTTTGCCTCTTACACACCTTTAATAATTTGCCATATTTTTGAAAATATCCCTGTAACTCTGGAAATTTCCAATTTTTTATTTTTTTTATAGATACATTAATGGTTCTAAATTAAAAACCCTTTGCATCCATGCAATTTTCATGAAAATCGGTGGGAAATTAAGGGAACTGGTGCAGTTTGCCTCTTACACACCTTCGATAATTTGCCATATTTTTGAAAATATCCCTGTAACTCTGGAAATTTCCAATTTTTTATTTTTTTTATAGATACATTAATGGTTCTAAATTAAAAACCCTTTGCATCCATGCAATTTTCATGAAAATCGGTGGGAAATTAAGGGAACTGGTGCAGTTTGCCTCTTACACACCTTCGATAATTTGCCATATTTTTGAAAATATCCCTGTAACTCTGGAAGTTTCCAATTTTTTATTTTTTTTATAGATACATTAATGGTTCTAAATTAAAAACCCTCTGCATCCATGCAATTTTCATGAAAATCGGTGGGAAATTAAGGGAACTGGTGCAGTTTGCCTCTTACACACCTTCAATAATTTGCCATATTTTTGAAAATATCCCTGTAACTCTGGAAATTTCCAATTTTTTATTTTTTTTATAGATACATTAATGGTTCTAAATTAAAAACCCTCTGCATCCATGCAATTTTCATGAAAATCGGTGGGAAATTAAGGGAACTGGTGCAGTTTGCCTCTTACACACCTTTAATAATTTGCCATATTTTTGAAAATATCCCTGTAACTCTGGAAATTTCCAATTTTTTATTTTTTTTATAGATACATTAATGGTTCTAAATTAAAAACCCTTTGCATCAATGCAATTTTCATGAAAATCGGTGGGAAATTAAGGGAACTGGTGCAGTTTGCCTCTTACACACCTTCAATAATTTGCCATATTTTTGAAAATATCCCTGTAACTCTTGAAATTTCCAATTTTTTATTTTTTTTATAGATACATTAATGGTTTTAAATTAAAAACCCTTTGCATCAATGCAATTTTCATGAAAATCGGTTGGAAATTAAGGGAACTGGTGCAGTTTGCCTCTTACACACCTTCGATAATTTGCCATATTTTTGAAAATATCCCTGTAACTCTGGAAATTTCCAATTTTTTATTTTTTTTATAGATACATTAATGGTTCTAAATTAAAAACCCTTTGCATCAATGCAATTTTCATGAAAATCGGTGGGAAATTAAGGGAACTGGTGCAGTTTGCCTCTTACACACCTTCAATAATTTGCCATATTTTTGAAAATATCCCTGTAACTCTGGAAATTTCCAATTTTTTATTTTTTTTATAGATACATTAATGGTTCTAAATTAAAAACCCTTTGCATCCATGCAATTTTCATGAAAATCGGTGGGAAATTAAGGGAACTGGTGCAGTTTGCCTCTTACACACCTTCGATAATTTGCCATATTTTTGAAAATATCCCTGTAACTCTGGAAATTTCCAATTTTTTATTTTTTTTATAGATACATTAATGGTTCTAAATTAAAAACCCTTTGCATCCATGCAATTTTCATGAAAATCGGTGGGAAATTAAGGGAACTGGTGCAGTTTGCCTCTTACACACCTTCGATAATTTGCCATATTTTTGAAAATATCCCTGTAACTCTGGAAGTTTCCAATTTTTTATTTTTTTTATAGATACATTAATGGTTCTAAATTAAAAACCCTCTGCATCCATGCAATTTTCATGAAAATCGGTGGGAAATTAAGGGAACTGGTGCAGTTTGCCTCTTACACACCTTCGATAATTTGCCATATTTTTGAAAATATCCCTGTAACTCTGGAAATTTCCAATTTTTTATTTTTTTTATAGATACATTAATGGTTCTAAATTAAAAACCCTCTGCATCCATGCAATTTTCATGAAAATCGGTGGGAAATTAAGGGAACTGGTGCAGTTTGCCTCTTACACACCTTTAATAATTTGCCATATTTTTGAAAATATCCCTGTAACTCTGGAAATTTCCAATTTTTTATTTTTTTTATAGATACATTAATGGTTCTAAATTAAAAACCCTTTGCATCAATGCAATTTTCATGAAAATCGGTGGGAAATTAAGGGAACTGGTGCAGTTTGCCTCTTACACACCTTCAATAATTTGCCATATTTTTGAAAATATCCCTGTAACTCTTGAAATTTCCAATTTTTTATTTTTTTTATAGATACATTAATGGTTTTAAATTAAAAACCCTTTGCATCAATGCAATTTTCATGAAAATCGGTTGGAAATTAAGGGAACTGGTGCAGTTTGCCTCTTACACACCTTCGATAATTTGCCATATTTTTGAAAATATCCCTGTAACTCTGGAAATTTCCAATTTTTTATTTTTTTTATAGATACATTAATGGTTCTAAATTAAAAACCCTTTGCATCAATGCAATTTTCATGAAAATCGGTGGGAAATTAAGGGAACTGGTGCAGTTTGCCTCTTACACACCTTCAATAATTTGCCATATTTTTGAAAATATCCCTGTAACTCTGGAAATTTCCAATTTTTTATTTTTTTTATAGATACATTAATGGTTCTAAATTAAAAACCCTTTGCATCCATGCAATTTTCATGAAAATCGGTGGGAAATTAAGGGAACTGGTGCAGTTTGCCTCTTACACACCTTCAATAATTTGCCATATTTTTGAAAATATCCCTGTAACTCTGGAAATTTCCAATTTTTTATTTTTTTTATAGATACATTAATGGTTCTAAATTAAAAACCCTTTGCATCCATGCAATTTTCATGAAAATCGGTGGGAAATTAAGGGAACTGGTGCAGTTTGCCTCTTACACACCTTCAATAATTTGCCATATTTTTGAAAATATCCCTGTAACTCTGGAAATTTCCAATTTTTTATTTTTTTTATAGATACATTAATGGTTCTAAATTAAAAACCCTTTGCATCCATGCAATTTTCATAAAAATCGGTGGGGAATTAAGGGAACTGGTGCAGTTTGCCTCTTACACACTTTCAATAATTTGCCATATTTTTGAAAATATCCCTGTAACTCTGGAAATTTCCAATTTTTTATTTTTTTTATAGATACATTAATGGTTTTAAATTAAAAACCCTTTGCATCAATGCAATTTTCATGAAAATCGGTTGGAAATTAAGGGAACTGGTGCAGTTTGCCTCTTACACACCTTCGATAATTTGCCATATTTTTGAAAATATCCCTGTAACTCTGGAAATTTCCAATTTTTTATTTTTTTTATAGATACATTAATGGTTTTAAATTAAAAACCCTTTGCATCAATGCAATTTTCATGAAAATCGGTTGGAAATTAAGGGAACTGGTGCAGTTTGCCTCTTACACACCTTCGATAATTTGCCATATTTTTGAAAATATCCCTGTAACTCTGGAAATTTCCAATTTTTTATTTTTTTTATAGATACATTAATGGTTCTAAATTAAAAACCCTTTGCATCCATGCAATTTTCATGAAAATCGGTGGGAAATTAAGGGAACTGGTGCAGTTTGCCTCTTACACACCTTCAATAATTTGCCATATTTTTGAAAATATCCCTGTAACTCTGGAAATTTCCAATTTTTTATTTTTTTTATAGATACATTAATGGTTCTAAATTAAAAACCCTTTGCATCCATGCAATTTTCATGAAAATCGGTGGGAAATTAAGGGAACTGGTGCAGTTTGCCTCTTACACACCTTCGATAATTTGCCATATTTTTGAAAATATCCCTGTAACTCTGGAAATTTCCAATTTTTTATTTTTTTTATAGATACATTAATGGTTTTAAATTAAAAACCCTTTGCATCAATGCAATTTTCATGAAAATCGGTTGGAAATTAAGGGAACTGGTGCAGTTTGCCTCTTACACACCTTCGATAATTTGCCATATTTTTGAAAATATCCCTGTAACTCTGGAAATTTCCAATTTTTTATTTTTTTTATAGATACATTAATGGTTCTAAATTAAAAACCCTTTGCATCAATGCAATTTTCATGAAAATCGGTGGGAAATTAAGGGAACTGGTGCAGTTTGCCTCTTACACACCTTCAATAATTTGCCATATTTTTGAAAATATCCCTGTAACTCTGGAAATTTCCAATTTTTTATTTTTTTTATAGATACATTAATGGTTCTAAATTAAAAACCCTTTGCATCCATGCAATTTTCATGAAAATCGGTGGGAAATTAAGGGAACTGGTGCAGTTTGCCTCTTACACACCTTCAATAATTTGCCATATTTTTGAAAATATCCCTGTAACTCTGGAAATTTCCAATTTTTTATTTTTTTTATAGATACATTAATGGTTCTAAATTAAAAACCCTTTGCATCCATGCAATTTTCATGAAAATCGGTTGGAAATTAAGGGAACTGGTGCAGTTTGCCTCTTACACACCTTCGATAATTTGCCATATTTTTGAAAATATCCCTGTAACTCTGGAAATTTCCAATTTTTTATTTTTTTTATAGATACATTAATGGTTCTAAATTAAAAACCCTTTGCATCAATGCAATTTTCATGAAAATCGGTGGGAAATTAAGGGAACTGGTGCAGTTTGCCTCTTACACACCTTCAATAATTTGCCATATTTTTGAAAATATCCCTGTAACTCTGGAAATTTCCAATTTTTTATTTTTTTTATAGATACATTAATGGTTCTAAATTAAAAACCCTTTGCATCCATGCAATTTTCATGAAAATCGGTGGGAAATTAAGGGAACTGGTGCAGTTTGCCTCTTACACACCTTCAATAATTTGCCATATTTTTGAAAATATCCCTGTAACTCTGGAAATTTCCAATTTTTTATTTTTTTTATAGATACATTAATGGTTCTAAATTAAAAACCCTTTGCATCCATGCAATTTTCATGAAAATCGGTGGGAAATTAAGGGAACTGGTGCAGTTTGCCTCTTACACACTTTCAATAATTTGCCATATTTTTGAAAATATCCCTGTAACTCTGGAAATTTCCAATTTTTTATTTTTTTTATAGATACATTAATGGTTCTAAATTAAAAACCCTTTGCATCCATGCAATTTTCATGAAAATCGGTGGGAAATTAAGGGAACTGGTGCAGTTTGCCTCTTACACACCTTCAATAATTTGCCATATTTTTGAAAATATCCCTGTAACTCTGGAAATTTCCAATTTTTTATTTTTTTTATAGATACATTAATGGTTTTAAATTAAAAACCCTTTGCATCAATGCAATTTTCATGAAAATCGGTTGGAAATTAAGGGAACTGGTGCAGTTTGCCTCTTACACACCTTCGATAATTTGCCATATTTTTGAAAAAACTCTGTAACTCTGGAAATTTCCAATTTTTTATTATTTTTATAGATACATTAATGGTTCTAAATTAAAAACCCTTTGCATCAATGCAATTTTCATGAAAATCGGTGGGAAATTAAGGGAACTGGTGCAGTTTGCCTCTTACACACCTTCGATAATTTGCCATATTTTTGAAGAAACTCTGTAACTCTGGAAATTTCCAATTTTTTATTTTTTTTATAGATACATTAATGGTTGTAAATTAAAAACCCTTTGCATCCATGCAATTTTCATGAAAATCGGTGGGAAATTAAGGGAACTGGTGCAGTTTGCCTCTTACACACTTTCAATAATTTGCCATATTTTTGAAAATATCCCTGTAACTCTGGAAATTTCCAATTTTTTATTTTTTTTATAGATACATTAATGGTTCTAAATTAAAAACCCTTTGCATCAATGCAATTTTCATGAAAATCGGTGGGAAATTAAGGGAACTGGTGCAGTTTGCCTCTTACACACCTTCGATAATTTGCCATATTTTTGAAGAAACTCTGTAACTCTGGAAATTTCCAATTTTTTATTTTTTTTATAGATACATTAATGGTTGTAAATTAAAAACCCTTTGCATCCATGCAATTTTCATGAAAATCGGTGGGAAATTAAGGGAACTGGTGCAGTTTGCCTCTTACACACTTTCAATAATTTGCCATATTTTTGAAAATATCCCTGTAACTCTGGAAATTTCCAATTTTTTATTTTTTTTATAGATACATTAATGGTTCTAAATTAAAAACCCTTTGCATCCATGCAATTTTCATGAAAATCGGTGGGAAATTAAGGGAACTGGTGCAGTTTGCCTCTTACACACCTTTAATAATTTGCCATATTTTTGAAAATATCCCTGTAACTCTGGAAATTTCCAATTTTTTATTATTTTTATAGATACATTAATGGTTCTAAATTAAAAACCCTTTGCATCAATGCAATTTTCATGAAAATCGGTGGGAAATTAAGGGAACTGGTGCAGTTTGCCTCTTACACACCTTCGATAATTTGCCATATTTTTGAAGAAACTCTGTAACTCTGGAAATTTCCAATTTTTTATTTTTTTTATAGATACATTAATGGTTCTAAATTAAAAACCCTCTGCATCCATGCAATTTTCATGAAAATCGGTGGGAAATTAAGGGAACTGGTGCAGTTTGCCTCTTACACACCTTCAATAATTTGCCATATTTTTGAAAATATCCCTGTAACTCTGGAAATTTCCAATTTTTTATTTTTTTTATAGATACATTAATGGTTCTAAATTAAAAACCCTTTGCATCCATGCAATTTTCATGAAAATCGGTGGGAAATTAAGGGAACTGGTGCAGTTTGCCTCTTACACACCTTTAATAATTTGCCATATTTTTGAAAATATCCCTGTAACTCTGGAAATTTCCAATTTTTTATTTTTTTTATAGATACATTAATGGTTCTAAATTAAAAACCCTTTGCATCCATGCAATTTTCATGAAAATCGGTGGGAAATTAAGGGAACTGGTGCAGTTTGCCTCTTACACACCTTTAATAATTTGCCATATTTTTGAAAATATCCCTGTAACTCTGGAAATTTCCAATTTTTTATTTTTTTTATAGATACATTAATGGTTCTAAATTAAAAACCCTTTGCATCCATGCAATTTTCATGAAAATCGGTGGGAAATTAAGGGAACTGGTGCAGTTTGCCTCTTACACACCTTTAATAATTTGCCATATTTTTGAAAATATCCCTGTAACTCTGGAAATTTCCAATTTTTTATTTTTTTTATAGATACATTAATGGTTCTAAATTAAAAACCCTTTGCATCCATGCAATTTTCATGAAAATCGGTGGGAAATTAAGGGAACTGGTGCAGTTTGCCTCTTACACACCTTTAATAATTTGCCATATTTTTGAAAATATCCCTGTAACTCTGGAAATTTCCAATTTTTTATTTTTTTTATAGATACATTAATGGTTCTAAATTAAAAACCCTCTGCATCCATGCAATTTTCATGAAAATCGGTGGGAAATTAAGGGAACTGGTGCAGTTTGCCTCTTACACACCTTCGATAATTTGCCATATTTTTGAAAATATCCCTGTAACTCTGGAAATTTCCAATTTTTTATTTTTTTTATAGATACATTAATGGTTCTAAATTAAAAACCCTTTGCATCCATGCAATTTTCATGAAAATCGGTGGGAAATTAAGGGAACTGGTGCAGTTTGCCTCTTACACACCTTCGATAATTTGCCATATTTTTGAAAATATCCCTGTAACTCTGGAAATTTCCAATTTTTTATTTTTTTTATAGATACATTAATGGTTCTAAATTAAAAACCCTTTGCATCAATGCAATTTTCATGAAAATCGGTGGGAAATTAAGGGAACTGGTGCAGTTTGCCTCTTACACACCTTCGATAATTTGCCATATTTTTGAAAATATCCCTGTAACTCTGGAAATTTCCAATTTTTTATTTTTTTTATAGATACATTAATGGTTCTAAATTAAAAACCCTTTGCATCCATGCAATTTTCATGAAAATCGGTGGGAAATTAAGGGAACTGGTGCAGTTTGCCTCTTACACACCTTCGATAATTTGCCATATTTTTGAAGAAACTCTGTAACTCTGGAAATTTCCAATTTTTTATTTTTTTTATAGATACATTAATGGTTCTAAATTAAAAACCCTTTGCATCAATGCAATTTTCATGAAAATCGGTGGGAAATTAAGGGAACTGGTGCAGTTTGCCTTTTACACACCTTCGATAATTTGCCATATTTTTGAAGAAACTCTGTAACTCTGGAAATTTCCAATTTTTTATTTTTTTTATAGATACATTAATGGTTCTAAATTAAAAACCCTCTGCATCCATGCAATTTTCATGAAAATCGGTGGGAAATTAAGGGAACTGGTGCAGTTTTCCTCTTACACACCTTCAATAATTTGCCATATTTTTGAAAATATCCCTGTAACTCTGGAAATTTCCAATTTTTTATTTTTTTTATAGATACATTAATGGTTCTAAATTAAAAACCCTTTGCATCAATGCAATTTTCATGAAAATCGGTGGGAAATTAAGGGAACTGGTGCAGTTTGCCTCTTACACACCTTCGATAATTTGCCATATTTTTGAAGAAACTCTGTAACTCTGGAAATTTCCAATTTTTTATTTTTTTTATAGATACATTAATGGTTCTAAATTAAAAACCCTTTGCATCAATGCAATTTTCATGAAAATCGGTGGGAAATTAAGGGAACTGGTGCAGTTTGCCTTTTACACACCTTCGATAATTTGCCATATTTTTGAAGAAACTCTGTAACTCTGGAAATTTCCAATTTTTTATTTTTTTTATAGATACATTAATGGTTCTAAATTAAAAACCCTTTGCATCCATGCAATTTTCATGAAAATCGGTGGGAAATTAAGGGAACTGGTGCAGTTTGCCTCTTACACACCTTCGATAATTTGCCATATTTTTGAAGAAACTCTGTAACTCTGGAAATTTCCAATTTTTTATTTTTTTTATAGATACATTAATGGTTCTAAATTAAAAACCCTTTGCATCAATGCAATTTTCATGAAAATCGGTGGGAAATTAAGGGAACTGGTGCAGTTTGCCTTTTACACACCTTCGATAATTTGCGATATTTTTGAAGAAACTCTGTAACTCTGGAAATTTCCAATTTTTTATTTTTTTTATAGATACATTAATGGTTCTAAATTAAAAACCCTTTGCATCCATGCAATTTTCATGAAAATCGGTGGGAAATTAAGGGAACTGGTGCAGTTTGCCTCTTACACACTTTCAATAATTTGCCATATTTTTGAAAATATCCCTGTAACTCTGGAAATTTCCAATTTTTTATTTTTTTTATAGATACATTAATGGTTCTAAATTAAAAACCCTTTGCATCCATGCAATTTTCATAAAAATCGGTGGGGAATTAAGGGAACTGGTGCAGTTTGCCTCTTACACACTTTCAATAATTTGCCATATTTTTGAAAATATCCCTGTAACTCTGAAAATTTCCAATTTTTAATTTTTTTTATAGATACACTAATGGTTCTAAATTAAAAACCCTTTGCATCCATGCAATTTTCATGAAAATCGGTGGGAAATTAAGGGAACTGGTGCAGTTTGCCTCTTACACACTTTCAATAATTTGCCATATTTTTGAAAATATCCCTGTAACTCTGGAAATTTCCAATTTTTTATTTTTTTTATAGATACATTAATGGTTCTAAATTAAAAACCCTTTGCATCCATGCAATTTTCATGAAAATCGGTGGGAAATTAAGGGAACTGGTGCAGTTTGCCTCTTACACACCTTCGATAATTTGCCATATTTTTGAAAATATCCCTGTAACTCTGGAAATTTCCAATTTTTTATTTTTTTTATAGATACATTAATGGTTCTAAATTAAAAACCCTCTGCATCCATGCAATTTTCATGAAAATCGGTGGGAAATTAAGGGAACTGGTGCAGTTTGCCTCTTACACACTTTCAATAATTTGCCATATTTTTGAAAATATCCCTGTAACTCTGAAAATTTCCAATTTTTAATTTTTTTTATAGATACACTAATGGTTCTAAATTAAAAACCCTTTGCATCCATGCAATTTTCATGAAAATCGGTGGGAAATTAAGGGAACTGGTGCAGTTTGCCTCTTACACACTTTCAATAATTTGCCATATTTTTGAAAATATCCCTGTAACTCTGGAAATTTCCAATTTTTTATTTTTTTTATAGATACATTAATGGTTCTAAATTAAAAACCCTTTGCATCCATGCAATTTTCATGAAAATCGGTGGGAAATTAAGGGAACTGGTGCAGTTTGCCTCTTACACACTTTCAATAATTTGCCATATTTTTGAAAATATCCCTGTAACTCTGAAAATTTCCAATTTTTAATTTTTTTTATAGATACACTAATGGTTCTAAATTAAAAACCCTTTGCATCCATGCAATTTTCATGAAAATCGGTGGGAAATTAAGGGAACTGGTGCAGTTTGCCTCTTACACACCTTCGATAATTTGCCATATTTTTGAAAATATCCCTGTAACTCTGGAAATTTCCAATTTTTTATTTTTTTTATAGATACATTAATGGTTCTAAATTAAAAACCCTTTGCATCCATGCAATTTTCATGAAAATCGGTGGGAAATTAAGGGAACTGGTGCAGTTTGCCTCTTACACACCTTCGATAATTTGCCATATTTTTGAAGAAACTCTGTAACTCTGGAAATTTCCAATTTTTAATTTTTTTTATAGATACATTAATGGTTCTAAATTAAAAACCCTTTGCATCCATGCAATTTTCATAAAAATCGGTGGGGAATTAAGGGAACTGGTGCAGTTTGCCTCTTACACACTTTCAATAATTTGCCATATTTTTGAAAATATCCCTGTAACTCTGGAAATTTCCAATTTTTTATTTTTTTTATAGATACATTAATGGTTCTAAATTAAAAACCCTCTGCATCCATGCAATTTTCATGAAAATCGGTGGGAAATTAAGGGAACTGGTGCAGTTTGCCTCTTACACACTTTCAATAATTTGCCATATTTTTGAAAATATCCCTGTAACTCTGGAAATTTCCAATTTTTTATTTTTTTTATAGATACATTAATGGTTCTAAATTAAAAACCCTCTGCATCCATGCAATTTTCATGAAAATCGGTGGGAAATTAAGGGAACTGGTGCAGTTTGCCTCTTACACACTTTCAATAATTTGCCATATTTTTGAAAATATCCCTGTAACTCTGGAAATTTCCAATTTTTTATTTTTTTTATAGATACATTAATGGTTCTAAATTAAAAACCCTTTGCATCCATGCAATTTTCATAAAAATCGGTGGGGAATTAAGGGAACTGGTGCAGTTTGCCTCTTACACACTTTCAATAATTTGCCATATTTTTGAAAATATCCCTGTAACTCTGGAAATTTCCAATTTTTTATTTTTTTTATAGATACATTAATGGTTCTAAATTAAAAACCCTCTGCATCCATGCAATTTTCATGAAAATCGGTGGGAAATTAAGGGAACTGGTGCAGTTTGCCTCTTACACACTTTCAATAATTTGCCATATTTTTGAAAATATCCCTGTAACTCTGGAAATTTCCAATTTTTTATTTTTTTTATAGATACATTAATGGTTCTAAATTAAAAACCCTCTGCATCCATGCAATTTTCATGAAAATCTGTGGGAAATTAAGGGAACTGGTGCAGTTTGCCTCTTACACACTTTCAATAATTTGCCATATTTTTGAAAATATCCCTGTAACTCTGGAAATTTCCAATTTTTTATTTTTTTTATAGATACATTAATGGTTCTAAATTAAAAACCCTTTGCATCCATGCAATTTTCATAAAAATCGGTGGGGAATTAAGGGAACTGGTGCAGTTTGCCTCTTACACACTTTCAATAATTTGCCATATTTTTGAAAATATCCCTGTAACTCTGGAAATTTCCAATTTTTAATTTTTTTTATAGATACATTAATGGTTCTAAATTAAAAACCCTTTGCATCCATGCAATTTTCATAAAAATCGGTGGGGAATTAAGGGAACTGGTGCAGTTTGCCTCTTACACACTTTCAATAATTTGCCATATTTTTGAAAATATCCCTGTAACTCTGGAAATTTCCAATTTTTAATTTTTTTTATAGATACATTAATGGTTCTAAATTAAAAACCCTTTGCATCCATGCAATTTTCATAAAAATCGGTGGGGAATTAAGGGAACTGGTGCAGTTTGCCTCTTACACACTTTCAATAATTTGCCATATTTTTGAAAATATCCCTGTAACTCTGAAAATTTCCAATTTTTAATTTTTTTTATAGATACACTAATGGTTCTAAATTAAAAACCCTTTGCATCCATGCAATTTTCATGAAAATCGGTGGGAAATTAAGGGAACTGGTGCAGTTTGCCTCTTACACACTTTCAATAATTTGCCATATTTTTGAAAATATCCCTGTAACTCTGGAAATTTCCAATTTTTTATTTTTTTTATAGATACATTAATGGTTCTAAATTAAAAACCCTCTGCATCCATGCAATTTTCATGAAAATCGGTGGGAAATTAAGGGAACTGGTGCAGTTTGCCTCTTACACACCTTCAATAATTTGCCATATTTTTGAAAATATCCCTGTAACTCTGGAAATTTCCAATTTTTTATTTTTTTTATAGATACATTAATGGTTCTAAATTAAAAACCCTCTGCATCCATGCAATTTTCATGAAAATCGGTGGGAAATTAAGGGAACTGGTGCAGTTTGCCTCTTACACACCTTCGATAATTTGCCATATTTTTGAAGAAACTCTGTAACTCTGGAAATTTCCAATTTTTTATTTTTTTTATAGATACATTAATGGTTGTAAATTAAAAACCCTTTGCATCCATGCAATTTTCATGAAAATCGGTGGGAAATTAAGGGAACTGGTGCAGTTTGCCTCTTACACACTTTCAATAATTTGCCATATTTTTGAAAATATCCCTGTAACTCTGGAAATTTCCAATTTTTTATTTTTTTTATAGATACATTAATGGTTCTAAATTAAAAACCCTCTGCATCCATGCAATTTTCATGAAAATCGGTGGGAAATTAAGGGAACTGGTGCAGTTTGCCTCTTACACACCTTTAATAATTTGCCATATTTTTGAAAATATCCCTGTAACTCTGGAAATTTCCAATTTTTAATTTTTTTTATAGATACATTAATGGTTCTAAATTAAAAACCCTTTGCATCCATGCAATTTTCATGAAAATCGGTGGGAAATTAAGGGAACTGGTGCAGTTTGCCTCTTACACACCTTCGATAATTTGCCATATTTTTGAAGAAACTCTGTAACTCTGGAAATTTCCAATTTTTTATTTTTTTTATAGATACATTAATGGTTCTAAATTAAAAACCCTTTGCATCAATGCAATTTTCATGAAAATCGGTGGGAAATTAAGGGAACTGGTGCAGTTTGCCTCTTACACACTTTCAATAATTTGCCATATTTTTGAAAATATCCCTGTAACTCTGGAAATTTCCAATTTTTTATTTTTTTTATAGATACATTAATGGTTCTAAATTAAAAACCCTTTGCATCCATGCAATTTTCATGAAAATCGGTGGGAAATTAAGGGAACTGGTGCAGTTTGCCTCTTACACACCTTCGATAATTTGCCATATTTTTGAAAATATCCCTGTAACTCTGGAAATTTCCAATTTTTTATTTTTTTTATAGATACATTAATGGTTCTAAATTAAAAACCCTCTGCATCCATGCAATTTTCATGAAAATCGGTGGGAAATTAAGGGAACTGGTGCAGTTTGCCTCTTACACACCTTCAATAATTTGCCATATTTTTGAAAATATCCCTGTAACTCTGGAAATTTCCAATTTTTTATTTTTTTTTATAGATACATTAATGGTTCTAAATTAAAAACCCTCTGCATCCATGCAATTTTCATGAAAATCAGTGGGAAATTAAGGGAACTGGTGCAGTTTGCCTCTTACACACCTTCAATAATTTGCCATATTTTTGAAAATATCCCTGTAACTCTGGAAATTTCCAATTTTTTATTTTTTTTATAGATACATTAATGGTTCTAAATTAAAAACCCTTTGCATCAATGCAATTTTCATGAAAATCGGTGGGAAATTAAGGGAACTGGTGCAGTTTGCCTCTTACACACCTTCGATAATTTGCCATATTTTTGAAGAAACTCTGTAACTCTGGAAATTTCCAATTTTTTATTTTTTTTATAGATACATTAATGGTTCTAAATTAAAAACCCTCTGCATCCATGCAATTTTCATGAAAATCGGTGGGAAATTAAGGGAACTGGTGCAGTTTGCCTCTTACACACCTTCGATAATTTGCCATATTTTTGAAAATATCCCTGTAACTCTGGAAATTTCCAATTTTTTATTTTTTTTATAGATACATTAATGGTTCTAAATTAAAAACCCTTTGCATCCATGCAATTTTCATGAAAATCGGTGGGAAATTAAGGGAACTGGTGCAGTTTGCCTCTTACACACCTTTAATAATTTGCCATATTTTTGAAAATATCCCTGTAACTCTGGAAATTTCCAATTTTTTATTTTTTTTATAGATACATTAATGGTTCTAAATTAAAAACCCTCTGCATCCATGCAATTTTCATGAAAATCGGTGGGAAATTAAGGGAACTGGTGCAGTTTGCCTCTTACACACCTTCGATAATTTGCCATATTTTTGAAAATATCCCTGTAACTCTGGAAATTTCCAATTTTTTATTTTTTTTATAGATACATTAATGGTTCTAAATTAAAAACCCTTTGCATCCATGCAATTTTCATGAAAATCGGTGGGAAATTAAGGGAACTGGTGCAGTTTGCCTCTTACACACCTTTAATAATTTGCCATATTTTTGAAAATATCCCTGTAACTCTGGAAATTTCCAATTTTTTATTTTTTTTATAGATACATTAATGGTTCTAAATTAAAAACCCTTTGCATCCATGCAATTTTCATGAAAATCGGTGGGAAATTAAGGGAACTGGTGCAGTTTGCCTCTTACACACCTTCGATAATTTGCCATATTTTTGAAAATATCCCTGTAACTCTGGAAATTTCCAATTTTTTATTTTTTTTATAGATACATTAATGGTTCTAAATTAAAAACCCTTTGCATCCATGCAATTTTCATGAAAATCGGTGGGAAATTAAGGGAACTGGTGCAGTTTGCCTCTTACACACCTTCGATAATTTGCCATATTTTTGAAAATATCCCTGTAACTCTGGAAATTTCCAATTTTTTATTTTTTTTATAGATACATTAATGGTTCTAAATTAAAAACCCTTTGCATCCATGCAATTTTCATGAAAATCGGTGGGAAATTAAGGGAACTGGTGCAGTTTGCCTCTTACACACCTTCGATAATTTGCCATATTTTTGAAAATATCCCTGTAACTCTGGAAGTTTCCAATTTTTTATTTTTTTTATAGATACATTAATGGTTCTAAATTAAAAACCCTCTGCATCCATGCAATTTTCATGAAAATCGGTGGGAAATTAAGGGAACTGGTGCAGTTTGCCTCTTACACACCTTTAATAATTTGCCATATTTTTGAAAATATCCCTGTAACTCTGGAAATTTCCAATTTTTTATTTTTTTTATAGATACATTAATGGTTCTAAATTAAAAACCCTTTGCATCCATGCAATTTTCATGAAAATCGGTGGGAAATTAAGGGAACTGGTGCAGTTTGCCTCTTACACACCTTTAATAATTTGCCATATTTTTGAAAATATCCCTGTAACTCTGGAAATTTCCAATTTTTTATTTTTTTTATAGATACATTAATGGTTCTAAATTAAAAACCCTCTGCATCCATGCAATTTTCATGAAAATCGGTGGGAAATTAAGGGAACTGGTGCAGTTTGCCTCTTACACACCTTTAATAATTTGCCATATTTTTGAAAATATCCCTGTAACTCTGGAAATTTCCAATTTTTTATTTTTTTTATAGATACATTAATGGTTCTAAATTAAAAACCCTTTGCATCAATGCAATTTTCATGAAAATCGGTGGGAAATTAAGGGAACTGGTGCAGTTTGCCTCTTACACACCTTCAATAATTTGCCATATTTTTGAAAATATCCCTGTAACTCTGGAAATTTCCAATTTTTTATTTTTTTTATAGATACATTAATGGTTCTAAATTAAAAACCCTCTGCATCCATGCAATTTTCATGAAAATCGGTGGGAAATTAAGGGAACTGGTGCAGTTTGCCTCTTACACACCTTCGATAATTTGCCATATTTTTGAAAATATCCCTGTAACTCTGGAAGTTTCCAATTTTTTATTTTTTTTATAGATACATTAATGGTTCTAAATTAAAAACCCTCTGCATCAATGCAATTTTCATGAAAATCGGTGGGAAATTAAGGGAACTGGTGCAGTTTGCCTCTTACACACCTTCGATAATTTGCCATATTTTTGAAAATATCCCTGTAACTCTGGAAATTTCCAATTTTTTATTTTTTTTATAGATACATTAATGGTTCTAAATTAAAAACCCTTTGCATCCATGCAATTTTCATGAAAATCGGTGGGAAATTAAGGGAACTGGTGCAGTTTGCCTCTTACACACCTTTAATAATTTGCCATATTTTTGAAAATATCCCTGTAACTCTGGAAATTTCCAATTTTTTATTTTTTTTATAGATACATTAATGGTTCTAAATTAAAAACCCTTTGCATCCATGCAATTTTCATGAAAATCGGTGGGAAATTAAGGGAACTGGTGCAGTTTGCCTCTTACACACCTTTAATAATTTGCCATATTTTTGAAAATATCCCTGTAACTCTGGAAATTTCCAATTTTTTATTTTTTTTATAGATACATTAATGGTTCTAAATTAAAAACCCTTTGCATCCATGCAATTTTCATGAAAATCGGTGGGAAATTAAGGGAACTGGTGCAGTTTGCCTCTTACACACCTTTAATAATTTGCCATATTTTTGAAAATATCCCTGTAACTCTGGAAATTTCCAATTTTTTATTTTTTTTATAGATACATTAATGGTTCTAAATTAAAAACCCTTTGCATCCATGCAATTTTCATGAAAATCGGTGGGAAATTAAGGGAACTGGTGCAGTTTGCCTCTTACACACCTTCGATAATTTGCCATATTTTTGAAAATATCCCTGTAACTCTGGAAATTTCCAATTTTTTATTTTTTTTATAGATACATTAATGGTTCTAAATTAAAAACCCTTTGCATCCATGCAATTTTCATGAAAATCGGTGGGAAATTAAGGGAACTGGTGCAGTTTGCCTCTTACACACCTTTAATAATTTGCCATATTTTTGAAAATATCCCTGTAACTCTGGAAATTTCCAATTTTTTATTTTTTTTATAGATACATTAATGGTTCTAAATTAAAAACCCTTTGCATCCATGCAATTTTCATGAAAATCGGTGGGAAATTAAGGGAACTGGTTCAGTTTGCCTCTTACACACCTTCGATAATTTGCCATATTTTTGAAAATATCCCTGTAACTCTGGAAATTTCCAATTTTTTATTTTTTTTATAGATACATTAATGGTTCTAAATTAAAAACCCTTTGCATCCATGCAATTTTCATGAAAATCGGTGGGAAATTAAGGGAACTGGTGCAGTTTGCCTCTTACACACCTTTAATAATTTGCCATATTTTTGAAAATATCCCTGTAACTCTGGAAATTTCCAATTTTTTATTTTTTTTATAGATACATTAATGGTTCTAAATTAAAAACCCTTTGCATCCATGCAATTTTCATGAAAATCGGTGGGAAATTAAGGGAACTGGTGCAGTTTGCCTCTTACACACCTTTAATAATTTGCCATATTTTTGAAAATATCCCTGTAACTCTGGAAATTTCCAATTTTTTATTTTTTTTATAGATACAATAATGGTTCTAAATTAAAAACCCTCTGCATCCATGCAATTTTCATGAAAATCGGTGGGAAATTAAGGGAACTGGTGCAGTTTGCCTCTTACACACCTTCGATAATTTGCCATATTTTTGAAAATATCCCTGTAACTCTGGAAATTTCCAATTTTTTATTTTTTTTATAGATACAATAATGGTTCTAAATTAAAAACCCTCTGCATCCATGCAATTTTCATGAAAATCGGTGGGAAATTAAGGGAACTGGTGCAGTTTGCCTCTTACACACCTTCGATAATTTGCCATATTTTTGAAAATATCCCTGTAACTCTGGAAATTTCCAATTTTTTATTTTTTTTATAGATACATTAATGGTTCTAAATTAAAAACCCTCTGCATCCATGCAATTTTCATGAAAATCGGTGGGAAATTAAGGGAACTGGTGCAGTTTGCCTCTTACACACCTTTAATAATTTGCCATATTTTTGAAAATATCCCTGTAACTCTGGAAATTTCCAATTTTTTATTTTTTTTATAGATACATTAATGGTTCTAAATTAAAAACCCTTTGCATCAATGCAATTTTCATGAAAATCGGTGGGAAATTAAGGGAACTGGTGCAGTTTGCCTCTTACACACCTTCAATAATTTGCCATATTTTTGAAAATATCCCTGTAACTCTTGAAATTTCCAATTTTTTATTTTTTTTATAGATACATTAATGGTTTTAAATTAAAAACCCTTTGCATCAATGCAATTTTCATGAAAATCGGTTGGAAATTAAGGGAACTGGTGCAGTTTGCCTCTTACACACCTTCGATAATTTGCCATATTTTTGAAAATATCCCTGTAACTCTGGAAATTTCCAATTTTTTATTTTTTTTATAGATACATTAATGGTTCTAAATTAAAAACCATTTGCATCAATGCAATTTTCATGAAAATCGGTGGGAAATTAAGGGAACTGGTGCAGTTTGCCTCTTACACACCTTCAATAATTTGCCATATTTTTGAAAATATCCCTGTAACTCTGGAAATTTCCAATTTTTTATTTTTTTTATAGATACATTAATGGTTCTAAATTAAAAACCCTTTGCATCCATGCAATTTTCATGAAAATCGGTGGGAAATTAAGGGAACTGGTGCAGTTTGCCTCTTACACACCTTCGATAATTTGCCATATTTTTGAAAATATCCCTGTAACTCTGGAAATTTCCAATTTTTTATTTTTTTTATAGATACATTAATGGTTCTAAATTAAAAACCCTTTGCATCCATGCAATTTTCATGAAAATCGGTGGGAAATTAAGGGAACTGGTGCAGTTTGCCTCTTACACACCTTCGATAATTTGCCATATTTTTGAAAATATCCCTGTAACTCTGGAAGTTTCCAATTTTTTATTTTTTTTATAGATACATTAATGGTTCTAAATTAAAAACCCTCTGCATCCATGCAATTTTCATGAAAATCGGTGGGAAATTAAGGGAACTGGTGCAGTTTGCCTCTTACACACCTTCGATAATTTGCCATATTTTTGAAAATATCCCTGTAACTCTGGAAATTTCCAATTTTTTATTTTTTTTATAGATACATTAATGGTTCTAAATTAAAAACCCTCTGCATCCATGCAATTTTCATGAAAATCGGTGGGAAATTAAGGGAACTGGTGCAGTTTGCCTCTTACACACCTTTAATAATTTGCCATATTTTTGAAAATATCCCTGTAACTCTGGAAATTTCCAATTTTTTATTTTTTTTATAGATACATTAATGGTTCTAAATTAAAAACCCTTTGCATCAATGCAATTTTCATGAAAATCGGTGGGAAATTAAGGGAACTGGTGCAGTTTGCCTCTTACACACCTTCAATAATTTGCCATATTTTTGAAAATATCCCTGTAACTCTTGAAATTTCCAATTTTTTACTTTTTTTATAGATACATTAATGGTTTTAAATTAAAAACCCTTTGCATCAATGCAATTTTCATGAAAATCGGTTGGAAATTAAGGGAACTGGTGCAGTTTGCCTCTTACACACCTTCGATAATTTGCCATATTTTTGAAAATATCCCTGTAACTCTGGAAATTTCCAATTTTTTATTTTTTTTATAGATACATTAATGGTTCTAAATTAAAAACCCTTTGCATCAATGCAATTTTCATGAAAATCGGTGGGAAATTAAGGGAACTGGTGCAGTTTGCCTCTTACACACCTTCAATAATTTGCCATATTTTTGAAAATATCCCTGTAACTCTGGAAATTTCCAATTTTTTATTTTTTTTATAGATACATTAATGGTTCTAAATTAAAAACCCTTTGCATCCATGCAATTTTCATAAAAATCGGTGGGGAATTAAGGGAACTGGTGCAGTTTGCCTCTTACACACTTTCAATAATTTGCCATATTTTTGAAAATATCCCTGTAACTCTGGAAATTTCCAATTTTTTATTTTTTTTATAGATACATTAATGGTTTTAAATTAAAAACCCTTTGCATCAATGCAATTTTCATGAAAATCGGTTGGAAATTAAGGGAACTGGTGCAGTTTGCCTCTTACACACCTTCGATAATTTGCCATATTTTTGAAAATATCCCTGTAACTCTGGAAATTTCCAATTTTTTATTTTTTTTATAGATACATTAATGGTTTTAAATTAAAAACCCTTTGCATCAATGCAATTTTCATGAAAATCGGTGGGAAATTAAGGGAACTGGTGCAGTTTGCCTCTTACACACCTTCAATAATTTGCCATATTTTTGAAAATATCCCTGTAACTCTTGAAATTTCCAATTTTTTATTTTTTTTATAGATACATTAATGGTTTTAAATTAAAAACCCTTTGCATCAATGCAATTTTCATGAAAATCGGTTGGAAATTAAGGGAACTGGTGCAGTTTGCCTCTTACACACCTTCGATAATTTGCCATATTTTTGAAAATATCCCTGTAACTCTGGAAATTTCCAATTTTTTATTTTTTTTATAGATACATTAATGGTTCTAAATTAAAAACCCTTTGCATCAATGCAATTTTCATGAAAATCGGTGGGAAATTAAGGGAACTGGTGCAGTTTGCCTCTTACACACCTTCAATAATTTGCCATATTTTTGAAAATATCCCTGTAACTCTGGAAATTTCCAATTTTTTATTTTTTTTATAGATACATTAATGGTTCTAAATTAAAAACCCTTTGCATCCATGCAATTTTCATAAAAATCGGTGGGGAATTAAGGGAACTGGTGCAGTTTGCCTCTTACACACTTTCAATAATTTGCCATATTTTTGAAAATATCCCTGTAACTCTGGAAATTTCCAATTTTTTATTTTTTTTATAGATACATTAATGGTTTTAAATTAAAAACCCTTTGCATCAATGCAATTTTCATGAAAATCGGTTGGAAATTAAGGGAACTGGTGCAGTTTGCCTCTTACACACCTTCGATAATTTGCCATATTTTTGAAAATATCCCTGTAACTCTGGAAATTTCCAATTTTTTATTTTTTTTATAGATACATTAATGGTTTTAAATTAAAAACCCTTTGCATCAATGCAATTTTCATGAAAATCGGTTGGAAATTAAGGGAACTGGTGCAGTTTGCCTCTTACACACCTTCGATAATTTGCCATATTTTTGAAAATATCCCTGTAACTCTGGAAATTTCCAATTTTTTATTTTTTTTATAGATACATTAATGGTTCTAAATTAAAAACCCTTTGCATCCATGCAATTTTCATGAAAATCGGTGGGAAATTAAGGGAACTGGTGCAGTTTGCCTCTTACACACCTTCAATAATTTGCCATATTTTTGAAAATATCCCTGTAACTCTGGAAATTTCCAATTTTTTATTTTTTTTATAGATACATTAATGGTTCTAAATTAAAAACCCTTTGCATCCATGCAATTTTCATGAAAATCGGTGGGAAATTAAGGGAACTGGTGCAGTTTGCCTCTTACACACCTTCAATAATTTGCCATATTTTTGAAAATATCCCTGTAACTCTGGAAATTTCCAATTTTTTATTTTTTTTATAGATACATTAATGGTTCTAAATTAAAAACCCTTTGCATCCATGCAATTTTCATGAAAATCGGTGGGAAATTAAGGGAACTGGTGCAGTTTGCCTCTTACACACCTTCAATAATTTGCCATATTTTTGAAAATATCCCTGTAACTCTGGAAATTTCCAATTTTTTATTTTTTTTATAGATACATTAATGGTTCTAAATTAAAAACCCTTTGCATCCATGCAATTTTCATGAAAATCGGTGGGAAATTAAGGGAACTGGTGCAGTTTGCCTCTTACACACCTTCGATAATTTGCCATATTTTTGAAGAAACTCTGTAACTCTGGAAATTTCCAATTTTTTATTTTTTTTATAGATACATTAATGGTTCTAAATTAAAAACCCTTTGCATCAATGCAATTTTCATGAAAATCGGTTGGAAATTAAGGGAACTGGTGCAGTTTGCCTCTTACACACCTTCGATAATTTGCCATATTTTTGAAAATATCCCTGTAACTCTGGAAATTTCCAATTTTTTATTTTTTTTATAGATACATTAATGGTTTTAAATTAAAAACCCTTTGCATCAATGCAATTTTCATGAAAATCGGTTGGAAATTAAGGGAACTGGTGCAGTTTGCCTCTTACACACCTTCGATAATTTGCCATATTTTTGAAAATATCCCTGTAACTCTGGAAATTTCCAATTTTTTATTTTTTTTATAGATACATTAATGGTTCTAAATTAAAAACCCTTTGCATCCATGCAATTTTCATGAAAATCGGTGGGAAATTAAGGGAACTGGTGCAGTTTGCCTCTTACACACCTTCAATAATTTGCCATATTTTTGAAAATATCCCTGTAACTCTGGAAATTTCCAATTTTTTATTTTTTTTATAGATACATTAATGGTTCTAAATTAAAAACCCTTTGCATCCATGCAATTTTCATGAAAATCGGTGGGAAATTAAGGGAACTGGTGCAGTTTGCCTCTTACACACCTTCAATAATTTGCCATATTTTTGAAAATATCCCTGTAACTCTGGAAATTTCCAATTTTTTATTTTTTTTATAGATACATTAATGGTTCTAAATTAAAAACCCTTTGCATCCATGCAATTTTCATGAAAATCGGTTGGAAATTAAGGGAACTGGTGCAGTTTGCCTCTTACACACCTTCGATAATTTGCCATATTTTTGAAAATATCCCTGTAACTCTGGAAATTTCCAATTTTTTATTTTTTTTATAGATACATTAATGGTTCTAAATTAAAAACCCTTTGCATCAATGCAATTTTCATGAAAATCGGTGGGAAATTAAGGGAACTGGTGCAGTTTGCCTCTTACACACCTTCAATAATTTGCCATATTTTTGAAAATATCCCTGTAACTCTGGAAATTTCCAATTTTTTATTTTTTTTATAGATACATTAATGGTTCTAAATTAAAAACCCTTTGCATCCATGCAATTTTCATGAAAATCGGTGGGAAATTAAGGGAACTGGTGCAGTTTGCCTCTTACACACCTTCAATAATTTGCCATATTTTTGAAAATATCCCTGTAACTCTGGAAATTTCCAATTTTTTATTTTTTTTATAGATACATTAATGGTTCTAAATTAAAAACCCTTTGCATCCATGCAATTTTCATGAAAATCGGTGGGAAATTAAGGGAACTGGTGCAGTTTGCCTCTTACACACTTTCAATAATTTGCCATATTTTTGAAAATATCCCTGTAACTCTGGAAATTTCCAATTTTTTATTTTTTTTATAGATACATTAATGGTTCTAAATTAAAAACCCTTTGCATCCATGCAATTTTCATGAAAATCGGTGGGAAATTAAGGGAACTGGTGCAGTTTGCCTCTTACACACCTTCAATAATTTGCCATATTTTTGAAAATATCCCTGTAACTCTGGAAATTTCCAATTTTTTATTTTTTTTATAGATACATTAATGGTTTTAAATTAAAAACCCTTTGCATCAATGCAATTTTCATGAAAATCGGTTGGAAATTAAGGGAACTGGTGCAGTTTGCCTCTTACACACCTTCGATAATTTGCCATATTTTTGAAAAAACTCTGTAACTCTGGAAATTTCCAATTTTTTATTATTTTTATAGATACATTAATGGTTCTAAATTAAAAACCCTTTGCATCAATGCAATTTTCATGAAAATCGGTGGGAAATTAAGGGAACTGGTGCAGTTTGCCTCTTACACACCTTCGATAATTTGCCATATTTTTGAAGAAACTCTGTAACTCTGGAAATTTCCAATTTTTTATTTTTTTTATAGATACATTAATGGTTGTAAATTAAAAACCCTTTGCATCCATGCAATTTTCATGAAAATCGGTGGGAAATTAAGGGAACTGGTGCAGTTTGCCTCTTACACACTTTCAATAATTTGCCATATTTTTGAAAATATCCCTGTAACTCTGGAAATTTCCAATTTTTTATTTTTTTTATAGATACATTAATGGTTCTAAATTAAAAACCCTTTGCATCCATGCAATTTTCATGAAAATCGGTGGGAAATTAAGGGAACTGGTGCAGTTTGCCTCTTACACACCTTTAATAATTTGCCATATTTTTGAAAATATCCCTGTAACTCTGGAAATTTCCAATTTTTTATTTTTTTTATAGATACATTAATGGTTCTAAATTAAAAACCCTTTGCATCAATGCAATTTTCATGAAAATCGGTGGGAAATTAAGGGAACTGGTGCAGTTTGCCTCTTACACACTTTCAATAATTTGCCATATTTTTGAAAATATCCCTGTAACTCTGGAAATTTCCAATTTTTTATTTTTTTTATAGATACATTAATGGTTCTAAATTAAAAACCCTTTGCATCCATGCAATTTTCATGAAAATCGGTGGGAAATTAAGGGAACTGGTGCAGTTTGCCTCTTACACACCTTTAATAATTTGCCATATTTTTGAAAATATCCCTGTAACTCTGGAAATTTCCAATTTTTTATTATTTTTATAGATACATTAATGGTTCTAAATTAAAAACCCTTTGCATCAATGCAATTTTCATGAAAATCGGTGGGAAATTAAGGGAACTGGTGCAGTTTGCCTCTTACACACCTTCGATAATTTGCCATATTTTTGAAGAAACTCTGTAACTCTGGAAATTTCCAATTTTTTATTTTTTTTATAGATACATTAATGGTTCTAAATTAAAAACCCTCTGCATCCATGCAATTTTCATGAAAATCGGTGGGAAATTAAGGGAACTGGTGCAGTTTGCCTCTTACACACCTTCAATAATTTGCCATATTTTTGAAAATATCCCTGTAACTCTGGAAATTTCCAATTTTTTATTTTTTTTATAGATACATTAATGGTTCTAAATTAAAAACCCTTTGCATCCATGCAATTTTCATGAAAATCGGTGGGAAATTAAGGGAACTGGTGCAGTTTGCCTCTTACACACCTTTAATAATTTGCCATATTTTTGAAAATATCCCTGTAACTCTGGAAATTTCCAATTTTTTATTTTTTTTATAGATACATTAATGGTTCTAAATTAAAAACCCTTTGCATCCATGCAATTTTCATGAAAATCGGTGGGAAATTAAGGGAACTGGTGCAGTTTGCCTCTTACACACCTTTAATAATTTGCCATATTTTTGAAAATATCCCTGTAACTCTGGAAATTTCCAATTTTTTATTTTTTTTATAGATACATTAATGGTTTTAAATTAAAAACCCTTTGCATCAATGCAATTTTCATGAAAATCGGTTGGAAATTAAGGGAACTGGTGCAGTTTGCCTCTTACACACCTTCGATAATTTGCCATATTTTTGAAAAAACTCTGTAACTCTGGAAATTTCCAATTTTTTATTTTTTTTATAGATACATTAATGGTTCTAAATTAAAAACCCTCTGCATCCATGCAATTTTCATGAAAATCGGTGGGAAATTAAGGGAACTGGTGCAGTTTGCCTCTTACACACCTTTAATAATTTGCCATATTTTTGAAAATATCCCTGTAACTCTGGAAATTTCCAATTTTTTATTTTTTTTATAGATACATTAATGGTTCTAAATTAAAAACCCTTTGCATCCATGCAATTTTCATGAAAATCGGTGGGAAATTAAGGGAACTGGTGCAGTTTGCCTCTTACACACCTTCGATAATTTGCCATATTTTTGAAAATATCCCTGTAACTCTGGAAATTTCCAATTTTTTATTTTTTTTATAGATACATTAATGGTTTTAAATTAAAAACCCTTTGCATCAATGCAATTTTCATGAAAATCGGTGGGAAATTAAGGGAACTGGTGCAGTTTGCCTCTTACACACCTTCGATAATTTGCCATATTTTTGAAAATATCCCTGTAACTCTGGAAATTTCCAATTTTTTATTTTTTTTATAGATACATTAATGGTTCTAAATTAAAAACCCTTTGCATCAATGCAATTTTCATGAAAATCGGTGGGAAATTAAGGGAACTGGTGCAGTTTGCCTCTTACACACCTTCGATAATTTGCCATATTTTTGAAAATATCCCTGTAACTCTGGAAATTTCCAATTTTTTATTTTTTTTATAGATACATTAATGGTTCTAAATTAAAAACCCTTTGCATCCATGCAATTTTCATGAAAATCGGTGGGAAATTAAGGGAACTGGTGCAGTTTGCCTCTTACACACCTTCGATAATTTGCCATATTTTTGAAGAAACTCTGTAACTCTGGAAATTTCCAATTTTTTATTTTTTTTATAGATACATTAATGGTTCTAAATTAAAAACCCTTTGCATCAATGCAATTTTCATGAAAATCGGTGGGAAATTAAGGGAACTGGTGCAGTTTGCCTTTTACACACCTTCGATAATTTGCCATATTTTTGAAGAAACTCTGTAACTCTGGAAATTTCCAATTTTTTATTTTTTTTATAGATACATTAATGGTTCTAAATTAAAAACCCTCTGCATCCATGCAATTTTCATGAAAATCGGTGGGAAATTAAGGGAACTGGTGCAGTTTTCCTCTTACACACCTTCAATAATTTGCCATATTTTTGAAAATATCCCTGTAACTCTGGAAATTTCCAATTTTTTATTTTTTTTATAGATACATTAATGGTTCTAAATTAAAAACCCTTTGCATCAATGCAATTTTCATGAAAATCGGTGGGAAATTAAGGGAACTGGTGCAGTTTGCCTCTTACACACCTTCGATAATTTGCCATATTTTTGAAGAAACTCTGTAACTCTGGAAATTTCCAATTTTTTATTTTTTTTATAGATACATTAATGGTTCTAAATTAAAAACCCTTTGCATCAATGCAATTTTCATGAAAATCGGTGGCAAATTAAGGGAACTGGTGCAGTTTGCCTTTTACACACCTTCGATAATTTGCCATATTTTTGAAGAAACTCTGTAACTCTGGAAATTTCCAATTTTTTATTTTTTTTATAGATACATTAATGGTTCTAAATTAAAAACCCTTTGCATCCATGCAATTTTCATGAAAATCGGTGGGAAATTAAGGGAACTGGTGCAGTTTGCCTCTTACACACCTTCGATAATTTGCCATATTTTTGAAGAAACTCTGTAACTCTGGAAATTTCCAATTTTTTATTTTTTTTATAGATACATTAATGGTTCTAAATTAAAAACCCTTTGCATCAATGCAATTTTCATGAAAATCGGTGGGAAATTAAGGGAACTGGTGCAGTTACTCTCACGAGAATGTGTGATAATTTGCCATATTTTTGAAGAAACTCTGTAACTCTGGAAATTTCCAATTTTTTATTTTTTTTATAGATACATTAATGGTTCTAAATTAAAAACCCTTTGCATCCATGCAATTTTCATGAAAATCGGTGGGAAATTAAGGGAACTGGTGCAGTTTGCCTCTTACACACTTTCAATAATTTGCCATATTTTTGAAAATATCCCTGTAACTCTGGAAATTTCCAATTTTTTATTTTTTTTATAGATACATTAATGGTTCTAAATTAAAAACCCTTTGCATCCATGCAATTTTCATAAAAATCGGTGGGGAATTAAGGGAACTGGTGCAGTTTGCCTCTTACACACTTTCAATAATTTGCCATATTTTTGAAAATATCCCTGTAACTCTGAAAATTTCCAATTTTTAATTTTTTTTATAGATACACTAATGGTTCTAAATTAAAAACCCTTTGCATCCATGCAATTTTTATGAAAATCGGTGGGAAATTAAGGGAACTGGTGCAGTTTGCCTCTTACACACTTTCAATAATTTGCCATATTTTTGAAAATATCCCTGTAACTCTGGAAATTTCCAATTTTTTATTTTTTTTATAGATACATTAATGGTTCTAAATTAAAAACCCTTTGCATCCATGCAATTTTCATGAAAATCGGTGGGAAATTAAGGGAACTGGTGCAGTTTGCCTCTTACACACCTTCGATAATTTGCCATATTTTTGAAAATATCCCTGTAACTCTGGAAATTTCCAATTTTTTATTTTTTTTATAGATACATTAATGGTTCTAAATTAAAAACCCTCTGCATCCATGCAATTTTCATGAAAATCGGTGGGAAATTAAGGGAACTGGTGCAGTTTGCCTCTTACACACTTTCAATAATTTGCCATATTTTTGAAAATATCCCTGTAACTCTGAAAATTTCCAATTTTTAATTTTTTTTATAGATACACTAATGGTTCTAAATTAAAAACCCTTTGCATCCATGCAATTTTCATGAAAATCGGTGGGAAATTAAGGGAACTGGTGCAGTTTGCCTCTTACACACTTTCAATAATTTGCCATATTTTTGAAAATATCCCTGTAACTCTGGAAATTTCCAATTTTTTATTTTTTTTATAGATACATTAATGGTTCTAAATTAAAAACCCTTTGCATCCATGCAATTTTCATGAAAATCGGTGGGAAATTAAGGGAACTGGTGCAGTTTGCCTCTTACACACTTTCAATAATTTGCCATATTTTTGAAAATATCCCTGTAACTCTGAAAATTTCCAATTTTTAATTTTTTTTATAGATACACTAATGGTTCTAAATTAAAAACCCTTTGCATCCATGCAATTTTCATGAAAATCGGTGGGAAATTAAGGGAACTGGTGCAGTTTGCCTCTTACACACCTTCGATAATTTGCCATATTTTTGAAAATATCCCTGTAACTCTGGAAATTTCCAATTTTTTATTTTTTTTATAGATACATTTTTGGGTCTAAATTAAAAACCCTTTGCATCAATGCAATTTTCATGAAAATCGGTGGGAAATTAAGGGAACTGGTGCAGTTTGCCTCTTACACACCTTCAATAATTTGCCATATTTTTGAAAATATCCCTGTAACTCTGGAAATTTCCAATTTTTTATTTTTTTTATAGATACATTAATGGTTCTAAATTAAAAACCCTTTGCATCAATGCAATTTTCATGAAAATCGGTGGGAAATTAAGGGAACTGGTGCAGTTTGCCTCTTACACACCTTCGATAATTTGCCATATTTTTGAAGAAACTCTGTAACTCTGGAAATTTCCAATTTTTTATTTTTTTTATAGATACATTAATGGTTGTAAATTAAAAACCCTTTGCATCCATGCAATTTTCATGAAAATCGGTGGGAAATTAAGGGAACTGGTGCAGTTTGCCTCTTACACACTTTCAATAATTTGCCATATTTTTGAAAATATCCCTGTAACTCTGGAAATTTCCAATTTTTTATTTTTTTTATAGATACATTAATGGTTCTAAATTAAAAACCCTCTGCATCCATGCAATTTTCATGAAAATCGGTGGGAAATTAAGGGAACTGGTGCAGTTTGCCTCTTACACACCTTTAATAATTTGCCATATTTTTGAAAATATCCCTGTAACTCTGGAAATTTCCAATTTTTAATTTTTTTTATAGATACATTAATGGTTCTAAATTAAAAACCCTTTGCATCCATGCAATTTTCATGAAAATCGGTGGGAAATTAAGGGAACTGGTGCAGTTTGCCTCTTACACACCTTCGATAATTTGCCATATTTTTGAAGAAACTCTGTAACTCTGGAAATTTCCAATTTTTTATTTTTTTTATAGATACATTAATGGTTCTAAATTAAAAACCCTTTGCATCAATGCAATTTTCATGAAAATCGGTGGGAAATTAAGGGAACTGGTGCAGTTTGCCTCTTACACACTTTCAATAATTTGCCATATTTTTGAAAATATCCCTGTAACTCTGGAAATTTCCAATTTTTTATTTTTTTTATAGATACATTAATGGTTCTAAATTAAAAACCCTTTGCATCCATGCAATTTTCATGAAAATCGGTGGGAAATTAAGGGAACTGGTGCAGTTTGCCTCTTACACACCTTCGATAATTTGCCATATTTTTGAAAATATCCCTGTAACTCTGGAAATTTCCAATTTTTTATTTTTTTTATAGATACATTAATGGTTCTAAATTAAAAACCCTCTGCATCCATGCAATTTTCATGAAAATCGGTGGGAAATTAAGGGAACTGGTGCAGTTTGCCTCTTACACACCTTCAATAATTTGCCATATTTTTGAAAATATCCCTGTAACTCTGGAAATTTCCAATTTTTTATTTTTTTTTATAGATACATTAATGGTTCTAAATTAAAAACCCTCTGCATCCATGCAATTTTCATGAAAATCAGTGGGAAATTAAGGGAACTGGTGCAGT
This sequence comes from Anthonomus grandis grandis, assembly GCF_022605725.1. Lineage (NCBI taxonomy): Eukaryota > Metazoa > Arthropoda > Insecta > Coleoptera > Curculionidae > Anthonomus > Anthonomus grandis. The sequence continues at coordinate 844,491 of NC_065564.1, read as the reverse complement.
TTGCCTCTTACACACCTTCAATAATTTGCCATATTTTTGAAAATATCCCTGTAACTTTGGAAATTTCCAATTTTTTATTTTTTTTTATAGATACATTAATGGTTCTAAATTAAAAACCCTTTGCATCAATGCAATTTTCATGAAAATCGGTGGGAAATTAAGGGAACTGGTGCAGTTTGCCTCTTACACACCTTCGATAATTTGCCATATTTTTGAAGAAACTCTGTAACTCTGGAAATTTCCAATTTTTTATTTTTTTTATAGATACATTAATGGTTCTAAATTAAAAAACCCTTTGCATCAATGCAATTTTCATGAAAATCGGTGGGTAATTAAGGGAACTGGTGCAGTTTGCCTCTTACACACCTTCGATAATTTGCCATATTTTTGAAGAAACTCTGTAACTCTGGAAATTTCCAATTTTTTATTTTTTTTATAGATACATTAATGGTTCTAAATTAAAAACCCTTTGCATCCATGCAATTTTCATGAAAATCGGTGGGAAATTAAGGGAACTGGTGCAGTTTGCCTCTTACACACCTTCAATAATTTGCCATATTTTTGAAAATATCCCTGTAACTCTGGAAATTTCCAATTTTTTATTTTTTTTATAGATACATTAATGGTTCTAAATTAAAAACCCTTTGCATCCATGCAATTTTCATGAAAATCGGTGGGAAATTAAGGGAACTGGTGCAGTTTGCCTCTTACACACCTTCGATAATTTGCCATATTTTTGAAAATATCCCTGTAACTCTGGAAATTTCCAATTTTTTATTTTTTTTATAGATACATTAATGGTTCTAAATTAAAAACCCTTTGCATCAATGCAATTTTCATGAAAATCGGTGGGGAATTAAGGGAACTGGTGCAGTTTGCCTCTTACACACTTTCAATAATTTGCCATATTTTTGAAAATATCCCTGTAACTCTGAAAATTTCCAATTTTTAATTTTTTTTATAGATACACTAATGGTTCTAAATTAAAAACCCTTTGCATCAATGCAATTTTCATGAAAATCGGTGGGAAATTAAGGGAACTGGTGCAGTTTGCCTCTTACACACCTTCGATAATTTGCCATATTTTTGAAGAAACTCTGTAACTCTGGAAATTTCCAATTTTTAATTTTTTTTTATAGATACATTAATGGTTCTAAATTAAAAACCCTCTGCATCCATGCAATTTTCATGAAAATCGGTGGGAAATTAAGGGAACTGGTGCAGTTTGCCTCTTACACACCTTCGATAATTTGCCATATTTTTGAAAATATCCCTGTAACTCTGGAAATTTCCAATTTTTTATTTTTTTTATAGATACATTAATGGTTCTAAATTAAAAACCCTCTGCATCCATGCAATTTTCATGAAAATCGGTGGGAAATTAAGGGAACTGGTGCAGTTTGCCTCTTACACACCTTCAATAATTTGCCATATTTTTGAAAATATCCCTGTAACTCTGGAAATTTCCAATTTTTTATTTTTTTTTATAGATACATTAATGGTTCTAAATTAAAAACCCTCTGCATCCATGCAATTTTCATGAAAATCGGTGGGAAATTAAGGGAACTGGTGCAGTTTGCCTCTTACACACCTTCAATAATTTGCCATATTTTTGAAAATATCCCTGTAACTCTGGAAATTTCCAATTTTTTATTTTTTTTATAGATACATTAATGGTTCTAAATTAAAAACCCTTTGCATCAATGCAATTTTCATGAAAATCGGTGGGAAATTAAGGGAACTGGTGCAGTTTGCCTCTTACACACCTTCGATAATTTGCCATATTTTTGAAGAAACTCTGTAACTCTGGAAATTTCCAATTTTTTATTTTTTTTATAGATACATTAATGGTTCTAAATTAAAAACCCTTTGCATCCATGCAATTTTCATGAAAATCGGTGGGAAATTAAGGGAACTGGTGCAGTTTGCCTCTTACACACCTTCGATAATTTGCCATATTTTTGAAAATATCCCTGTAACTCTGGAAATTTCCAATTTTTTATTTTTTTTATAGATACATTAATGGTTCTAAATTTAAAACCCTTTGCATCCATGCAATTTTCATGAAAATCGGTGGGAAATTAAGGGAACTGGTGCAGTTTGCCTCTTACACACCTTCGATAATTTGCCATATTTTTGAAAATATCCCTGTAACTCTGGAAATTTCCAATTTTTTATTTTTTTTATACATACATTAATGGTTCTAAATTAAAAACCCTTTGCATCCATGCAATTTTCATGAAAATCGGTGGGAAATTAAGGGAACTGGTGCAGTTTGCCTCTTACACACCTTCGATAATTTGCCATATTTTTGAAGAAACTCTGTAACTCTGGAAATTTCCAATTTTTTATTTTTTTTATAGATACATTAATGGTTCTAAATTAAAAACCCTTTGCATCCATGCAATTTTCATGAAAATCGGTGGGAAATTAAGGGAACTGGTGCAGTTTGCCTCTTACACACCTTCGATAATTTGCCATATTTTTGAAAATATCCCTGTAACTCTGGAAATTTCCAATTTTTTATTTTTTTTATAGATACATTAATGGTTCTAAATTAAAAACCCTTTGCATCCATGCAATTTTCATGAAAATCGGTGGGAAATTAAGGGAACTGGTGCAGTTTGCCTCTTACACACCTTCGATAATTTGCCATATTTTTGAAAATATCCCTGTAACTCTGGAAATTTCCAATTTTTTATTTTTTTTATAGATACATTAATGGTTCTAAATTAAAAACCCTTTGCATCAATGCAATTTTCATGAAAATCGGTGGGAAATTAAGGGAACTGGTGCAGTTTGCCTCTTACACACCTTCGATAATTTGCCATATTTTTGAAAATATCCCTGTAACTCTGGAAATTTCCAATTTTTTATTTTTTTTATAGATACATTAATGGTTCTAAATTAAAAACCCTTTGCATCAATGCAATTTTCATGAAAATCGGTGGGTAATTAAGGGAACTGGTGCAGTTTGCCTCTTACACACCTTCGATAATTTGCCATATTTTTGAAGAAACTCTGTAACTCTGGAAATTTCCAATTTTTTATTTTTTTTATAGATACATTAATGGTTCTAAATTAAAAACCCTTTGCATCCATGCAATTTTCATGAAAATCGGTGGGAAATTAAGGGAACTGGTGCAGTTTGCCTCTTACACACCTTCGATAATTTGCCATATTTTTGAAAATATCCCTGTAACTCTGGAAATTTCCAATTTTTTATTTTTTTTATAGATACATTAATGGTTCTAAATTAAAAACCCTTTGCATCCATGCAATTTTCATGAAAATCGGTGGGAAATTAAGGGAACTGGTGCAGTTTGCCTCTTACACACCTTCGATAATTTGCCATATTTTTGAAAATATCCCTGTAACTCTGGAAATTTCCAATTTTTTATTTTTTTTATAGATACATTAATGGTTCTAAATTAAAAACCCTTTGCATCCATGCAATTTTCATGAAAATCGGTGGGAAATTAAGGGAACTGGTGCAGTTTGCCTCTTACACACCTTCGATAATTTGCCATATTTTTGAAGAAACTCTGTAACTCTGGAAATTTCCAATTTTTTATTTTTTTTATAGATACATTAATGGTTCTAAATTAAAAACCCTTTGCATCAATGCAATTTTCATGAAAATCGGTGGGTAATTAAGGGAACTGGTGCAGTTTGCCTCTTACACACCTTCGATAATTTGCCATATTTTTGAAGAAACTCTGTAACTCTGGAAATTTCCAATTTTTTATTTTTTTTATAGATACATTAATGGTTCTAAATTAAAAACCCTTTGCATCCATGCAATTTTCATGAAAATCGGTGGGAAATTAAGGGAACTGGTGCAGTTTGCCTCTTACACACCTTCGATAATTTGCCATATTTTTGAAAATATCCCTGTAACTCTGGAAATTTCCAATTTTTTATTTTTTTTATAGATACATTAATGGTTCTAAATTAAAAACCCTTTGCATCCATGCAATTTTCATGAAAATCGGTGGGAAATTAAGGGAACTGGTGCAGTTTGCCTCTTACACACCTTCGATAATTTGCCATATTTTTGAAGAAACTCTGTAACTCTGGAAATTTCCAATTTTTAATTTTTTTTATAGATACACTAATGGTTCTAAATTAAAAACCCTTTGCATCCATGCAATTTTCATGAAAATCGGTGGGAAATTAAGGGAACTGGTGCAGTTTGCCTCTTACACACCTTCAATAATTTGCCATATTTTTGAAAATATCCCTGTAACTCTGGAAATTTCCAATTTTTTATTTTTTTTATAGATACATTAATGGTTCTAAATTAAAAACCCTCTGCATCCATGCAATTTTCATGAAAATCGGTGGGAAATTAAGGGAACTGGTGCAGTTTGCCTCTTACACACCTTCGATAATTTGCCATATTTTTGAAAATATCCCTGTAACTCTGGAAATTTCCAATTTTTTATTTTTTTTATAGATACATTAATGGTTCTAAATTAAAAACCCTTTGCATCCATGCAATTTTCATGAAAATCGGTGGGAAATTAAGGGAACTGGTGCAGTTTGCCTCTTACACACCTTTAATAATTTGCCATATTTTTGAAAATATCCCTGTAACTCTGGAAATTTCCAATTTTTAATTTTTTTTATAGATACATTAATGGTTCTAAATTAAAAACCCTCTGCATCCATGCAATTTTCATGAAAATCGGTGGGAAATTAAGGGAACTGGTGCAGTTTGCCTCTTACACACTTTCAATAATTTGCCATATTTTTGAAAATATCCCTGTAACTCTGAAAATTTCCAATTTTTAATTTTTTTTATAGATACACTAATGGTTCTAAATTAAAAACCCTTTGCATCAATGCAATTTTCATGAAAATCGGTGGGAAATTAAGGGAACTGGTGCAGTTTGCCTCTTACACACTTTCAATAATTTGCCATATTTTTGAAAATATCCCTGTAACTCTGGAAATTTCCAATTTTTAATTTTTTTTATAGATACATTAATGGTTCTAAATTAAAAACCCTCTGCATCCATGCAATTTTCATGAAAATCGGTGGGAAATTAAGGGAACTGGTGCAGTTTGCCTCTTACACACTTTCAATAATTTGCCATATTTTTGAAAATATCCCTGTAACTCTGAAAATTTCCAATTTTTAATTTTTTTTATAGATACACTAATGGTTCTAAATTAAAAACCCTTTGCATCCATGCAATTTTCATGAAAATCGGTGGGAAATTAAGGGAACTGGTGCAGTTTGCCTCTTACACACTTTCAATAATTTGCCATATTTTTGAAAATATCCCTGTAACTCTGAAAATTTCCAATTTTTAATTTTTTTTATAGATACACTAATGGTTCTAAATTAAAAACCCTTTGCATCCATGCAATTTTCATGAAAATCGGTGGGGAATTAAGGGAACTGGTGCAGTTTGCCTCTTACACACTTTCAATAATTTGCCATATTTTTGAAAATATCCCTGTAACTCTGAAAATTTCCAATTTTTAATTTTTTTTATAGATACACTAATGGTTCTAAATTAAAAACCCTTTGCATCAATGCAATTTTCATGAAAATCGGTGGGAAATTAAGGGAACTGGTGCAGTTTGCCTCTTACACACTTTCAATAATTTGCCATATTTTTGAAAATATCCCTGTAACTCTGAAAATTTCCAATTTTTAATTTTTTTTATAGATACACTAATGGTTCTAAATTAAAAACCCTTTGCATCAATGCAATTTTCATGAAAATCGGTGGGAAATTAAGGGAACTGGTGCAGTTTGCCTCTTACACACCTTCGATAATTTGCCATATTTTTGAAGAAACTCTGTAACTCTGGAAATTTCCAATTTTTAATTTTTTTTATAGATACATTAATGGTTCTAAATTAAAAACCCTTTGCATCCATGCAATTTTCATAAAAATCGGTGGGGAATTAAGGGAACTGGTGCAGTTTGCCTCTTACACACTTTCAATAATTTGCCATATTTTTGAAAATATCCCTGTAACTCTGAAAATTTCCAATTTTTAATTTTTTTTATAGATACACTAATGGTTCTAAATTAAAAACCCTTTGCATCCATGCAATTTTCATGAAAATCGGTGGGAAATTAAGGGAACTGGTGCAGTTTGCCTCTTACACACTTTCAATAATTTGCCATATTTTTGAAAATATCCCTGTAACTCTGGAAATTTCCAATTTTTTATTTTTTTTATAGATACATTAATGGTTCTAAATTAAAAACCCTTTGCATCCATGCAATTTTCATGAAAATCGGTGGGAAATTAAGGGAACTGGTGCAGTTTGCCTCTTACACACTTTCAATAATTTGCCATATTTTTGAAAATATCCCTGTAACTCTGAAAATTTCCAATTTTTAATTTTTTTTATAGATACATTAATGGTTCTAAATTAAAAATCCTTTGCATCCATGCAATTTTCATGAAAATCGGTGGGAAATTAAGGGAACTGGTGCAGTTTGCCTCTTAGACACCTTCAATAATTTGCCATATTTTTGAAAATATCCCTGTAACTCTGGAAATTTCCAATTTTTTATTTTTTTTATAGATACATTAATGGTTCTAAATTAAAAACCCTTTGCATCCATGCAATTTTCATGAAAATCGGTGGGAAATTAAGGGAACTGGTCCAGTTTCCCTCTTACACACCTTCGATAATTTGTCATATTTTTGAAAAAACTCTGTAACTTTGGAAATTTCCAATTTTTTATTTTTTTTATAGATACATTTATGATTCTAAATTAAAAACCCTTTGCATCCATGCAATTTTCATGAAAATCGGTGGGAAATTAAGGGAACTGGTGCAGTTTGCCTTTTACACACCTTCGATAATTTGCCATATTTTTGAAGAAACTCTGTAACTCTGGAAATTTCCAATTTTTAATTTTTTTTTATAGATACATTAATGGTTCTAAATTAAAAACCCTCTGCATCCATGCAATTTTCATGAAAATCGGTGGGAAATTAAGGGAACTGGTGCAGTTTGCCTCTTACACACCTTCGATAATTTGCCATATTTTTGAAAATATCCCTGTAACTCTGGAAATTTCCAATTTTTTATTTTTTTTATAGATACATTAATGGTTCTAAATTAAAAACCCTTTGCATCAATGCAATTTTCATGAAAATCGGTGGGAAATTAAGGGAACTGGTGCAGTTTGCCTCTTACACACCTTCGATAATTTGCCATATTTTTGAAAATATCCCTGTAACTCTGAAAATTTCCAATTTTTAATTTTTTTTATAGATACACTAATGGTTCTAAATTAAAAACCCTTTGCATCAATGCAATTTTCATGAAAATCGGTGGGAAATTAAGGGAACTGGTGCAGTTTGCCTCTTACACACCTTCGATAATTTGCCATATTTTTGAAGAAACTCTGTAACTCTGGAAATTTCCAATTTTTAATTTTTTTTTATAGATACATTAATGGTTCTAAATTAAAAACCCTCTGCATCCATGCAATTTTCATGAAAATCGGTGGGAAATTAAGGGAACTGGTGCAGTTTGCCTCTTACACACCTTCGATAATTTGCCATATTTTTGAAAATATCCCTGTAACTCTGGAAATTTCCAATTTTTTATTTTTTTTTATAGATACATTAATGGTTCTAAATTAAAAACCCTCTGCATCCATGCAATTTTCATGAAAATCGGTGGGAAATTAAGGGAACTGGTGCAGTTTGCCTCTTACACACCTTCGATAATTTGCCATATTTTTGAAGAAACTCTGTAACTCTGGAAATTTCCAATTTTTAATTTTTTTTTATAGATACATTAATGGTTCTAAATTAAAAACCCTCTGCATCCATGCAATTTTCATGAAAATCGGTGGGAAATTAAGGGAACTGGTGCAGTTTGCCTCTTACACACCTTCGATAATTTGCCATATTTTTGAAAATATCCCTGTAACTCTGGAAATTTCCAATTTTTTATTTTTTTTATAGATACATTAATGGTTCTAAATTAAAAACCCTTTGCATCAATGCAATTTTCATGAAAATCGGTGGGGAATTAAGGGAACTGGTGCAGTTTGCCTCTTACACACTTTCAATAATTTGCCATATTTTTGAAAATATCCCTGTAACTCTGAAAATTTCCAATTTTTAATTTTTTTTATAGATACACTAATGGTTCTAAATTAAAAACCCTTTGCATCAATGCAATTTTCATGAAAATCGGTGGGAAATTAAGGGAACTGGTGCAGTTTGCCTCTTACACACCTTCGATAATTTGCCATATTTTTGAAGAAACTCTGTAACTCTGGAAATTTCCAATTTTTAATTTTTTTTTATAGATACATTAATGGTTCTAAATTAAAAACCCTCTGCATCCATGCAATTTTCATGAAAATCGGTGGGAAATTAAGGGAACTGGTGCAGTTTGCCTCTTACACACCTTCAATAATTTGCCATATTTTTGAAAATATCCCTGTAACTCTGGAAATTTCCAATTTTTTATTTTTTTTATAGATACATTAATGGTTCTAAATTAAAAACCCTTTGCATCAATGCAATTTTCATGAAAATCGGTGGGGAATTAAGGGAACTGGTGCAGTTTGCCTCTTACACACTTTCAATAATTTGCCATATTTTTGAAAATATCCCTGTAACTCTGAAAATTTCCAATTTTTAATTTTTTTTATAGATACACTAATGGTTCTAAATTAAAAACCCTTTGCATCAATGCAATTTTCATGAAAATCGGTGGGAAATTAAGGGAACTGGTGCAGTTTGCCTCTTACACACCTTCGATAATTTGCCATATTTTTGAAGAAACTCTGTAACTCTGGAAATTTCCAATTTTTAATTTTTTTTTATAGATACATTAATGGTTCTAAATTAAAAACCCTCTGCATCCATGCAATTTTCATGAAAATCGGTGGGAAATTAAGGGAACTGGTGCAGTTTGCCTCTTACACACCTTCGATAATTTGCCATATTTTTGAAAATATCCCTGTAACTCTGGAAATTTCCAATTTTTTATTTTTTTTATAGATACATTAATGGTTCTAAATTAAAAACCCTTTGCATCAATGCAATTTTCATGAAAATCGGTGGGGAATTAAGGGAACTGGTGCAGTTTGCCTCTTACACACTTTCAATAATTTGCCATATTTTTGAAAATATCCCTGTAACTCTGAAAATTTCCAATTTTTAATTTTTTTTATAGATACACTAATGGTTCTAAATTAAAAACCCTTTGCATCAATGCAATTTTCATGAAAATCGGTGGGAAATTAAGGGAACTGGTGCAGTTTGCCTCTTACACACCTTCGATAATTTGCCATATTTTTGAAAATATCCCTGTAACTCTGGAAATTTCCAATTTTTTATTTTTTTTATAGATACATTAATGGTTCTAAATTAAAAACCCTCTGCATCCATGCAATTTTCATGAAAATCGGTGGGAAATTAAGGGAACTGGTGCAGTTTGCCTCTTACACACCTTCAATAATTTGCCATATTTTTGAAAATATCCCTGTAACTCTGGAAATTTCCAATTTTTTATTTTTTTTTATAGATACATTAATGGTTCTAAATTAAAAACCCTCTGCATCCATGCAATTTTCATGAAAATCGGTGGGAATTAAGGAACTGGTGCAGTTTGCCTCTTACACACCTTCAATAATTTGCCATATTTTTGAAAATATCCCTGTAACTCTGGAAATTTCCAATTTTTTATTTTTTTTATAGATACATTAATGGTTCTAAATTAAAAACCCTTTGCATCAATGCAATTTTCATGAAAATCGGTGGGAAATTAAGGGAACTGGTGCAGTTTGCCTCTTACACACCTTCGATAATTTGCCATATTTTTGAAGAAACTCTGTAACTCTGGAAATTTCCAATTTTTTATTTTTTTTATAGATACATTAATGGTTCTAAATTAAAAACCCTTTGCATCAATGCAATTTTCATGAAAATCGGTGGGTAATTAAGGGAACTGGTGCAGTTTGCCTCTTACACACCTTCGATAATTTGCCATATTTTTGAAGAAACTCTGTAACTCTGGAAATTTCCAATTTTTTATTTTTTTTATAGATACATTAATGGTTCTAAATTAAAAACCCTTTGCATCCATGCAATTTTCATGAAAATCGGTGGGAAATTAAGGGAACTGGTGCAGTTTGCCTCTTACACACCTTCGATAATTTGCCATATTTTTGAAAATATCCCTGTAACTCTGGAAATTTCCAATTTTTTATTTTTTTTATAGATACATTAATGGTTCTAAATTAAAAACCCTTTGCATCCATGCAATTTTCATGAAAATCGGTGGGAAATTAAGGGAACTGGTGCAGTTTGCCTCTTACACACCTTCGATAATTTGCCATATTTTTGAAAATATCCCTGTAACTCTGGAAATTTCCAATTTTTTATTTTTTTTATAGATACATTAATGGTTCTAAATTAAAAACCCTTGCATCCATGCAATTTTCATGAAAATCGGTGGGAAATTAAGGGAACTGGTGCAGTTTGCCTCTTACACACCTTCGATAATTTGCCATATTTTTGAAGAAACTCTGTAACTCTCACGAGATGTGTAATTTTTAATTTTTTTTATAGATACACTAATGGTTCTAAATTAAAAACCCTTTGCATCCATGCAATTTTCATGAAAATCGGTGGGAAATTAAGGGAACTGGTGCAGTTTGCCTCTTACACACCTTCAATAATTTGCCATATTTTTGAAAATATCCCTGTAACTCTGGAAATTTCCAATTTTTTATTTTTTTTATAGATACATTAATGGTTCTAAATTAAAAACCCTCTGCATCCATGCAATTTTCATGAAAATCGGTGGGAAATTAAGGGAACTGGTGCAGTTTGCCTCTTACACACCTTTAATAATTTGCCATATTTTTGAAAATATCCCTGTAACTCTGGAAATTTCCAATTTTTTATTTTTTTTATAGATACATTAATGGTTCTAAATTAAAAACCCTCTGCATCCATGCAATTTTCATGAAAATCGGTGGGAAATTAAGGGAACTGGTGCAGTTTGCCTCTTACACACTTTCAATAATTTGCCATATTTTTGAAAATATCCCTGTAACTCTGAAAATTTCCAATTTTTAATTTTTTTTATAGATACACTAATGGTTCTAAATTAAAAACCCTTTGCATCAATGCAATTTTCATGAAAATCGGTGGGAAATTAAGGGAACTGGTGCAGTTTGCCTCTTACACACTTTCAATAATTTGCCATATTTTTGAAAATATCCCTGTAACTCTGGAAATTTCCAATTTTTAATTTTTTTTATAGATACATTAATGGTTCTAAATTAAAAACCCTCTGCATCCATGCAATTTTCATGAAAATCGGTGGGAAATTAAGGGAACTGGTGCAGTTTGCCTCTTACACACTTTCAATAATTTGCCATATTTTTGAAAATATCCCTGTAACTCTGAAAATTTCCAATTTTTAATTTTTTTTATAGATACACTAATGGTTCTAAATTAAAAACCCTTTGCATCCATGCAATTTTCATGAAAATCGGTGGGAAATTAAGGGAACTGGTGCAGTTTGCCTCTTACACACTTTCAATAATTTGCCATATTTTTGAAAATATCCCTGTAACTCTGAAAATTTCCAATTTTTAATTTTTTTTATAGATACACTAATGGTTCTAAATTAAAAACCCTTTGCATCCATGCACTCTCACGAGATGTGTTCTCACGAGATGTG